>NW_012101511.1:100280-102794 GCF_000951045.1 Mandrillus leucophaeus | reverse complement strand
CTATATTACATATATCTAATTATATATATATAGAGAGAGAGAGAGAGAAAGAGAGAGAGAGACGGGATTTCATTGTGTTGGCCAGACTGGTCTCAATCACCTAACCTCTTGATCCACCTGCCTCTGCCTCCCGAAGTGCTGGGATTACAGGCGTGAGCCACAGTGCCCAGCCAACATTATGTCTCTTTCTTGGTTGTAGGAGGGGCCAAATGCAGCAATTTATCCTTCATCTTGGAAATAATATCTTGACATGTCCCATACCACCGAACCCCGAGACATTTTACTGAGGTAGAAGTTCTGTGAATTTTAGTCAGATTTATTTCCCATCCTCCCACGTGCAGATGTCTCACCAGTAAGTTCAATGTGTTTACTACTTCTTGCTCACTCAATCCAATTAGCATAATGTCATCAATGTAATGGACCAGTGTGATGTCTTGTGGGAGGGAAAAGAGGTCAAGATCTCTGCGAACTAGATTGTGACACTAAGCTGGAGAGTTGATATACCTCTGAGGTAGGACAATGAATGTATCTGCTAGCTGAAGGCAGATTGCTTCTGTGGGACCTTATGGACAGAAATGGAGAAAAAAAGCATTTGCCAAATCAATGGCTGCATACCAGCTGCCAGTTGATGTGTTAATTTGCTCAAGCAACAAAACCTCATCTGATACAGCAGTTGCAATTGGAGTCATCACTTGGTTAAGCTTATGATAATCCATGGTCAATTTCCAAGATCCATCTGTCTTCTGTACCGACCAAATAGGAGAGTTGAAAGGGATGTGATGGGAAGCACCATCCCTGTGTCTTTCAAGTCCTCGATGGTGGCACTAATCTCCACAGTCCCTCTAGGGATGTGACATTGTTTCATTGTTTTTCGTTACTAATTTTTTAGGTAGAGACGTCTCTAATGGCTTTCATTTGGGCTTTCCCACCATAATAGCCCTCATTTTACCAGTTAGAGAGCCAATGTGGGGTTCTGCCACCTGCTAAGTACATCTATGCGAACTCTGCATTCTGGCACTGGGGAAATGGCCACAAGATGAGTCCAGGGACCCATCGGGCTTACTGTAAGTTGGACCTGAGCTAAAACCCCATTAATTCTCTGACCTCCATAAGCCCCTACTTTAACTGGAGGACCACAGTGACATTTTGGAGTCCCTGGAATCAACGTCAGCTCATGGTCAGCATTCAGTAGTTCCCCAAAAGTCTGATCATTCTCCTTTACCCAATGTAAAGTTACTGCAGCAAAAGGCCAGAGGTCTCCCTGGGGAAAGATGGGAGAAAAAAACACTGCATGGATTGTTGGTAGTGCAGTGGGCTTCTTCCTCAAAGAGACATGACCTCCCCTTTATTCAAGGCATTCTGTGTCCGTAAACTGGCTCAAGTCTGGAAAGTGATTGAGGGGCTTATGATTCCCTGTTTTTGTAATTCAAATTAGTATTTTGTCCACTCAACCTGGAAGTTTTCTGCTTATATAATTTAAGTAAGAATGCAATAAGCTTCCTATCAATTTCACTTCTAGAAACAACATTATTAATTAACCAAAGACAGAGCTGTACCTGAGTCAGACTATTCTGATTACTGCTTTGCCTCTGTTGTCCATTATGGTAGCTATGTCCACTTTGCCTTTGAGGGTTGAGTGCCACCACTTGGCCCCTGACACTTTGGGATCCAATTATTCCTCTTACATTTAAATTTGTAGTTGAGTGACTGCAGTTCCCACTGTAAGAACTGGCATACAGAAAAGAGTCATCACACAGCTCTTCAAGGATGCAGATGCTGCCCTCTCAAATCTATTTCATAAGATATTGGTGAAGGGTATGTCTTCTAGACCCTCCCAGCTGGGATGAGTAGGTCTAAATTAAATAATCCACTCCAGCATCCAAATCTCTGTAAGCCTTTGGATGCCTTCCTCTGCTTTAAACCAATAGAGGTCAGGCATTTCCAGCTCACTCACAGTGAAGTGAGCTTTTAATCCATATTCGAGCTAACCAAGCAAATAAACTATTATAACCTTTTCTAACTCCCCAAACCGCAACATTAAATGCAGAGTCCTTACTTAGTGGGGCTGTATCAATAAATTCAGCCTGATCCAACTTTATGTTCCTTCCACCATTATCCCATACCCTAAATATCCATTCCAGTGCCTTCCCTCCAGATTTCTGCTTATATAAGTTAGTAAACTCAAGCAGTTCTTTCGGAGTATAGTGCATCTCCTTGTGGGACACACTCTGAGCCTCACCTCTAGGAGCCTGCTGGGACTTGAGTCTAGTTGTAGGTCTAGAAGCAGACAGAGGTGTTGGGGGTGGTTCCTGAGGAGAATTAGCATTGTCTTGCCTGTCAAGTGCCTCAGAGGAGGCCATCTTTGTTGCCCTAGGCAGTGCATGGTTAATCTCCTCAGACAAATGTGGGAAAGCTGATGGCAGCATGGGTGATGAAGGGGATGTTCTACCACTTGCGGTGGGGAGGCTGTTTCCTCTGGCAAAAAGGCTCATCAGAATTTAGGACCTCGGTGCC
>NW_012101511.1:74163-100230 GCF_000951045.1 Mandrillus leucophaeus | reverse complement strand
TGGGTGATGAAGGGGATGTTCTACCACTTGCGGTCTAAAAAAAAAAAAAAAAAAAAAAAAGGCTCATCAGAATTTAGGACCTCGGTGCCCCCAGCCTCATCAGGGTCCTCTCACAGGGCCCCACTCCAAGTTGCAGGGTCCCATTCTTTTCCGATCAATGGTCTCACTTTAACAGTGGACACCTGGCGAAGCTATACATACATCTTTTGTTGCAGGTCAGCCACTTGCACAATAAGAGCTTGTGTCTGATTTTCCACAATTTCAGCCCCTTCTCCACAGGAGATAAGATTCTTACTCAGGGCAGTCTTAGAAGATTTGAGGCTCAGTATGTGCTTCGGGAACTGAGAGACAGAATCTCTAAGTTCATCATTTTCTTTCTTCCCTTTGTCCACTGAACTTAGGAGCAACCAAACAACTTCATTATATTCCTTGGTTCTCTGCATATGGTCAAAGGTATGTATAGTCGCTAAACTTCTTGCCTCTCAAGAGCGGTGAATCAGGAGTATCAAATGCATTTATTTTGCATAACTCTCTAACCAGTTCACCCCAAAACCTATCAGTGTTCTCCACACTATTAGAAGTAGAGTCCTTAGCCTTTTGGGGTCTAATCATATTAAGCAACCAACTCCAGAAACCCCCAAACAACTAAAAATCTACATTCTCAAAATTCTCTTCCTCTAAAACCAATCCTGGCACCAAAATCTGTATTAATCAGGGTTCTCTAGAGGGACAGGACTAACAGGATAAATGTATATATGAAAGGAAGCTTACTAAGGAGTATTGATTCACAGAATCACAAGTTGAAGTCCCACAATAGGCTGTCTACAAGCTGAGGAGCAAGGAAGCCAGTCTGATTCCCAAAACCAGAAAAGATGGGAAGCTAACAGTGCAGCCTTCAGTCTGTGGCCAAAGGCCCAAGAGCCCCTGGCAAACCACTGGTGTAGGTTCAAGAGTCCGGAAACTGAAGAACTTCAAGTCCAATGTTAGAGTGCAGGAAGCATTCAGCATGGGGGAAAGATGGAGGCCAGAAAACTTAGTCTAATCGTTCCACAGTCTGCTTTTATTCTGGCCACACTGACAGCTGATTTATTAGATGGTACCCACCAAGATTGACGGTGGGTCTGCGTTTCCCAGTCCACTGACTCAAACGTTAACCTCCTTTGGCCACACCCTCACAGAAATACCCAGGATCAATATTTTGCATCCTTCAATCCAGTCAGTTCACACTCAATATTAAACATCACAACTCAGAAATAAAATAGATGTAGCTCACTGGTCCAAAGTTAACATAAGAAAGATGATGACACAGAAAAGTATTAGGTCTATACTCAAGGCTCAGCTGTATTATTTAGGAAACAAACTTGGGATTTCCTTTTATACTCTTTGCTTATACTCTCTCCTCAAATGTCTTTCATTTCACAGCATTTTTCTTTTTTAAGTTTAGTTAGTTAAGTAAAATTGAATTAGAGAATAACTCAACCACAAAGGCTTTGTATTTTTTTAGTTGATGCTGATATTGATGAGAACTACATATGAACATAACTATGTTTAGATTCACAGCCTGCCCAATGTCAGTGAATCACTCTGTCTCCAGAAGTTGTCCACAGGTCACCCACAACAATAGACCTAACCACTTGGCAATAAATTATGTTCAATTCAAGAAATGTTTATTCAGATTACTAGGTAGGACTCACGGCATAAACTTTGCGTTATAGGTGTTTTCTCTAAAACTTATTCTATCTACAGAAATTTTATATCTGTTCTTGAGAAGAGAGCTAGCCAGCAGACAATATTCACTTGGACTATATTCAACAGCTGAGTGTATTAATAGCATTAACAAAATAAAGACAGATGTTATTTTTGCCCTTCTTTAATACAAGCAGCCATTATTAATGCAATGCTTTTATTAATTGAAGTACAGCTTTAATTTTAACTAAAATTTTCCTAATGCTTGTACAAAGAGAGTTGAAATGTCTCTATAAGATGACATTATACACATAGTACAATATGGGCACTAACTGGGTTGAAAACAACAGAACAATTAGAGAGATATATTGAATATTAATAAACTATGTCTAGATTTTCATTTTACTGCTTTTTCTATTATTTCTAATGTGGTAAAGTATTACATCTCTTCCTTCTCTGTTAAACGAAATATTACCTTAGAACTGCTCTTCTGATTCAATGTCTAAAATCATGAAATAAAAAGCACCTTAACTCTAATGTTGTTTTTTAAAAAAATGAGAAGCTTATTTCAGGGGAAGTCATCTTTTAAACATTTTCTGAGTTGAAATCAGAAAATCTGAGTGCTGGAGAAGAGATTCAATTCCAGGAAATCTGAGGCCAAAATTTAACAATACACTATGTTACCTTACAAATGATGTAATCAAACAGAAAGACAAATAATAATAGATACAAGAAGAGAATGAATAGATGATAGATTCATAGATTCATAGAGCTACAAGTATATAAATGTTCATTACTTTGTTGTTTATAGCAATACAAAGTTGGAAAAACATAGTCTCACTATAGAGAATTAGTTAAAAATAACATCCACATCAAAAGCCTTCTATACAATTAGCAAAAGTGATGACTCAAAAAGATAGTTTTGTCAACATAGTAACATATCCTTCATACATTTCTGCAAGAAAAGTGAAATGTTAAAAACAGGTTCACTATGATCTTATTTTTGTAAATATACATCCTCTTCCCCCCAAAATCCTAAAAGCTGCTATTCAATCAACTAGCCAAACTTTTAAGATCTCTAATCTCCAGATAGAAGATTGTTTATTTTCTTTTCGCTTTCTTGATTTTTATTTTTCTGTAGTAATCAGGAATAATCATGAGGGAAAACTTCATAAATTCAATTATAAACTATCTTAAAATAATTAAAATAAAAACACTGCCTTTTAATATTTGTGAGATTTGGCCAAATCGTAATTAACTCTGAAATTAACCTCATACCTTATAGGTTTTTGAAGAAAATAATTAACCATTCAAGATCAGATATTAAAAGAAAAATAAATTTTGAAAAAAATTAGTAAGAATATTATAAACCTGAAAGGAGAAATAGGTATATTTGAAAATAACATATAAGAGTGGCAAAATATAAAGTGTTAAATGAAATATATACCTCTTATAAAAACCTGATCGAAAATACTCCAACAAAATATTAGAAATTTGAAGGAAAATGTAAAATAAGATGGATAGATTATGGTGGTTAAGTTTGTGGGCACAGGTGTCAATTATGTGAGGTTGAATTCTAATTTCTGAATGTACAAGGTATGTGATTTGGGGCAATTTACTTAACCTAGTTTTTCCTCATCTAAATAAACAGGGATAACATTAATATGTCTCTAATAGTGTTATTTTGAGGATAAATTGAGATAATATAAATAATGTTATTACTCATGGTAATAACTTATAAAATATTGAAGTAATTGATTTTCTAGAAGTAAAATTGATTCAAAAGAAGAAAATATCAAGAAGCAAATAGTCTACTTTTCAAAGATGAACTTATCGTGATAAACCTTTATCTTAGCATTTGCTCACAATGATCTCCCTCTCTCCCTTTCTCTAAATCTTAATTTAAACTTTATTTTTAAGTTATCCTTTCAGTATTTATGGTAGGCTGAATAATACACCCCCATCAAAATATCCATGCCCTAATTTCCAGAACTTGTGAATAGATTACATTCCATGTCAAAAGGGTCTCTATAGATATGAGTAAGGTTCAGAACACTGAGGTAGAGAGATTATCTTGAACTATCCAGGCAGACTCAATGTCATATGAGCCCTTAAAAATGGATAACCATTTATTTTTGGCTTCAGATGGAGATAAGATGATAAAAGACAGGTCAGAGAGAAATTCGATACTGCTGTCTTTGAAGTTAGAAGAAGGAAACTCTAGGAAAATAACGTGGATAGCCTGTGGAAACTGGAAAAAGCAAGGGAATGAATTCTCCCCTAGAGCTTCCAAAAAGAAACGCAGCCCTACAGACATCTTGATTTTAGCCTAGTGAGAACTGTGTGAGGCTTCAAAGCCATGTAACTGTAAGATCATAACTTGAGTTGTTTTAGGCCACTATGTTGGTGGTAACTTGTTACAGCAGCAATAGAAAATTAACACAGTATTATATTGTGATATTCAAATACAACCATGTACATGGTCTTGTTTCCCCAGCTAATACAAGCTCTCTGAGGTCAGGCAGAGAATTCTACATCTCTGTCTGTAACCTGTAGCAACTAGCATGTTGCTTTACATATAGATGGGAGTGCTCAGTATTTATTGATTTCACTCTCCTCTTCCCTATTATACTCTACAATTTATTTCTCGGTACATCCAGTGAATCTCAAGTAGTCAGGCTTATTTGGATTAATGTAGGTAGGTTTTTAGTTACAGGGTTTGGAATTAGCACAGGCACCCAAATGGCAGAATCCCCAAGTCCTTTCAGAAATAGCTTCCCTTCATACAGACTCTGCCATCTGAAATATTAATGCAACAATCATCTTTTATTCTAATCACAAGCATTTCCTCCTAATAACCCATGATTTCACTAGCTGCTTGCTTTAATTACTGTATAGGCACTCATGCACCACAAAGAAAATATGAATTACACATAGACTACACCACTTCCTTCAGAGAAGTGCACTGCTGATTGATGTCAAGGCCATAATCAGATGCCATATTGGCTGGGCTCAAAAGATAGGCTATTTATAGCAAAACAAAATACACATATTTAACAAAAGAAAAGTAAGAGGCAACTAGAAAGAAAAGACAGTCATAAAGATTCATGGTGTGCTTACACAAATTTTTTTTAAAAAGGTATAAATGTAGTTTGAACATTAATACTACATATTTTTGAATAAAAATCACATATAATATTTTTAAATTATTTTCAAGTTGTTTTTAAATTAAACATTTTGAAGAGAGCTATTACCTAGTATTGAACTTGGAATGTAATTCTGAAATAATTTGTTCAGCAAAGCAGGAATCCATTCTCTAATTTTAATATATTGACTTATTGATTTAAGTTATTTGTTGTTTGTTTGTTTGGTTGGTTTTGAAAAAAATAGCAAAACCTGAAATATGAATGATGCTTAACAAATCAGACTGTGAAGTCAGGAAGTGAAGAAGTTCAGAAAATAACCATTGCTTTAATTTTCAACAAATGTCATTATCAACTACGGGGCTGGGAAAGCATAATGACTAGCCAGGAGCATAGCATTAAAGGTATGGGAAAGTAATGAGACACTTAAGAATGTTTGAAGCAGTCAAAAGAGGCATGTTCTGCCTCTGTTATTTATTTGTCGTGTGACACATGGAAGTCACTTATTCTCTCTTAACCTCAGTTTTGAAGTTAGAAAAGAATGATAATAAAAATGAAATAATCTTAAAAATTAATTTCATCTCTGTATAAGTGATCTCTCTAAAATATTTTCTCAGGTATTAAATTGGTATAAAAGAATTTAGTTTCATCAAGTTATATTGATTTATAGTACATATTTCTTTATTTCTTTTTAAACATACTTTCAAATTTTATTTTAGATTCAGAGGGTACACATACAGGTTTTTTACATGGATATATTGAATGACGCTGAGGTTGACAGTATGATGCATCCCATCACCCTGGTAGTGAGCATAGTACTCAAATAGGTAGTTTCTCAATGATTCCTACTCATACCTCCCTCCTCTGTCTACCAGTCTCCAGTATCTGTTGGTGCCATCTTTATATCCATGAGAACCCAATGTTTAGCCACCATTTATAAGTGAGAATGTGTGGTAATTAGTTTTTTGTTTCTTTTTGTGTGTGTGTGTTTCCTTACCTAGGAAAATGGCTTCTAGATTCATTCATTTTGCTTGCAAAGGACAGGATTTCATTCTTTTTTAATGACTGTGTAGTATTTCCTGGTGTATATGTACCACATTTCCTTTATTCAATCCACCGTGACTCCTTGTCTTTGTTATTGTGAATAGTGCTACAATGAACATATGTGCATGTCTTTATGGTAGAATAATTTATATTCCTTTGGGTGTATACCCAGTAATGAGATTGCTGGATCAAGTGGTAGTTGTATTTGTTCATTTTCATACTTCCATAAAGAACTGCCTGAGACTTGGTAATTTATAAAGAAAAGAGGTTTACTTGACTCACAGTTCTGCATTGCTGGGGAGGCCTCAGGAAACTTACAATCATGGTGGGAGGGGAAGTAGGCATGAAACTTCTTCACATGGCAGCAGGAAGATGTGTTAATAAGTGAAGTGGGAAGAGCCCCTTATAAAACCATCAGATCGGATGGACACAGTGACTCATGCCTGTAATCCCAGCAGTTTGGGAGGCCAAGGCAGGTGGATCACCTGAGGTAAAGAGTTCAAGACCAGTCTGGCCAACATGGTGAAACCTCGTCTCTACTAAAAGTATAAAAATTAGCAGGGCGTAGTGACACATGCCTTAATCCCAGCTACTCAGGAGGCTGAGGCAGAAGAATTGCTTGGACCTGGAAGGCGGAAGCTGCAGTGAGCTGAGATGGTGCCACTGCACCCCAGTTGGCAACTGAGCAACACTCAATCTCAAAACAATAGTGATAAACCATCAGATTTTGTGAGAACTCACCCACTGTCATGAGAACAGCATGGGATAAACCACCCCCATGATCCAATCCCTTCCCACAAGTTCCTGCCCTTGACATATGGGGATTATGGGGATCACAACTCAAGATGAGATTTGGGTGGGGACACAAAGTTTAACCATATCAATAGTTTTGTTTGAAATTATTTGAGAAATCTCCAAACTACTTTCCACAGTAGCTGCACTAATTTACATTCCCATCAACAATGTATAAGCCTTCTCTTTTCTTAGCAACCTCACCAGAAACTGTCATTTCTTGGTTTTTTAGTAATAATCCTTTTGAGTGGTGTGAGATGGTATCTCATTGTGGTTTTGATTTGCATTTCTCTGATGGTTAGTGATGTTTAGCATTTTTTCTTTTTTGTTGACTGCTTGTGTGTCTGTCCACATTTTTTGCCCATTTTTAATGAGGTCTTCTGTTTTTTGCTTATTATTTTGTTTAAGTTCCTTATAGATTCTGGCTATTAGACCTTTGTTGAATGCATAGTTTTTAAATATTTTCTCCCATTCTGTAGGTTCTCTGTTTACTCTGTTGATAACTTCTTTTGCTATGCAGAAGTTAAGTTTAATTAGTCTCACTTTTTGTTTTTGTTGCCATTGCTTTGAGGACTTAAAAAACATGAAATGTCTCATGAATTTGCTTGTCATTCTTGAAGAGGGCCATGCTAATCTTCTCTGTATTATTCCAATTTTAGTATGTGTGTTGACAAAGTGAGCATTTATTTCTGAATTATAAAAATATTTTTGCAGAAATTATGGTTAGAGTCTAAATTTCTTTTCAAATAAACATAATTTTAAAATCAGCATTTAGAAATCCTAAATGTATTTTTTTGAAAATTTTCTGGAATTACATTAGTGAAAATAAGTCTTTACAATTAATTATGCAGTTTTTAAATGTTATGAAAAGCTAATTTATTGTGAATACAAGAGGTTCCACTTAAAAATAATCCATAAAATGTTAAATTGGTAATAACAGTTACAGTAAATTCAAGACATTTAGAATATTATCTGTCTTAAAAACTGGTCAAAACTTTATCAAAATGTGTTTCATAAAGGTAAATCCATTTGTTTATTTCTATATTCTTGCTGAGAAGACCTAGAAAAAGCTGGAACAAAAAACAAATCTGTTTTATTATACCAAAGAACTCTCAAGGCAGAGAGAAATTATAAGGCCGAGGTCTGGGAGAGAAGAGAAGACTATGGAAAGAAACTGAGAAGTTGAGGCCATATTATCCCTAAAGGCGAATGCCAATTACACAGATTACTGAGAAGCTGAGAAGCCAAACAAAACATTTGACAGATTCATGTACAGCAAAGTCAAAAACTGTAGTCCAGCACCCACTAAGAATCAGAGGCTGTACTAAGAATCAGAGGCTGTGGTAAACATCTTAGGTTCAGGTTCAGGATCAAAAAGTACCTTATCTTTGGAATATTAGGAATAAGAGGGAAAGAAAACAGAGCATTTGGCATTAAAACTTTAAACAAAAGAATGTAGAAGAAAGATAGTAATAAAGATAAGAAGGTAAATTTATAAAATAGAAAATAAAGATACAATGGAGATGTGTCTACGACACCAAAACTAAGGTTCTTTGAAAATATAAATACGTTGCTAAATCTCTAGTAAGATTTATCAAGACAAATAGAGTCTTAACACAAATAATATTATGAATAAAAATGATGTAACTTTATAGATTCTATAGACACTTAAAAGGTCAAAAAGTGATGTTAATAAAAATGAATTGGAAAATGTATGCTAAATTAACATATTCATATATAAAATTACCATAATACACAAATGAATAAAAGAGAAAAATCTGAATAGTCCCCTAACTACTAAAAAATAAAAGTCAAATATATAATTCAAAATTCTTCTGCAAAGAAAACTCCAGGCCGAGATAGTTTTACCCGAAAATTCTATCAAATGTTTTAAAAATAATATACCTGGATTTATACACATAAACTATCCCAGAGAACAGAAGAAAAGAAAATAACTTCCAACTTATTTAATTAATCCAGCATAATTTTGATCTAAAACAAGCCAAGAACCTGAAAAGTAAGAAAGGGAATAGATGTCATGAGTTCTAAGTTAGAAGGTAGCAACAAAAAAAAGAGAATGGAAAGAGTGAAAGGGCTTCTATATTGCTGGAGCAAATATTTGCCTCAGAATAAACAAGAGAGAACTTCTATAAATCAAGAAGAAAATTTCAGACAGCTCAATAAATAAATAAAAGAGTCACTTGATTATCTAAATGGGAGATAAGCATTACAACGTCATTAGTAGTGAGAGAAATACTACTGAAACAATAATGGAAAGCACTGCACATAAACCAGAATTGCCAAAATTAACAATCTGACAATATCAACTTCTGGTTTGGGAAAGAACACACTAGCTGGTATTGGACTTAGCCTATTGATGTAAATAACTACACAACTGCACATAATATATAAGGCTTCTGTTTTCAGACACTGGGTAATAGGCAACACCAGAATGAGACCCTTGAGAGAAGGAAAACACACAGTACGAGCTCCATGTTATCCTTGGTTTTATCCTGGGACACTTTCCAGAACATGGCAAGGGGAAGTGAAGCACCGTGAAGATTGGCAATTTATCTGGGTAGTAGCAGTGGAGCTTTCAGTTTGAAGATGTTAAAGCAATTGGAATTTGCAGGGCAAAGTGCAGAAGAGGAAGAAGCTCCAGAAAGGCATAAGCAGAAATTCACATGGAGGTTATCCTAGGATTCTAACTGAAGTATGGGTTGTGCATACTCAGAGGGTGGAATCCATGAAGCATAGCAGAAAGCAACTGTTAGAGCATCTGAAAGCCAAACAGAGGTTTAAAAAGGTCATGCAGTGTCTGAAAATATTGGAGTTCACCATGCCTGGAAACACTGGAGTTCTACTCAACCCAGAGTGAAAGTCTGCACTGAGCACATTGGACATGCAGCTGAACCTCAAAAAGTCATGATTTAGGTGAAAGAGCCGTATCCTAGAATTAAAGCCACAACTTAGAATTATGTTTACCTCAATAAAACCTAAAATCAAGCCGAACAGAATCAAGAGAATTTAATTGATTGTCATACAAAATTCAAAAACCTTTAAAATAACACAATATGACATAAACTCCTTAAAATGTATCAATAACAATGTCCAGAATACAATAAAAAATTACTGAACTTATAAAAAAATTAGATGTTAAACTCCTTGTTACTGTTCGTAGCTCACTGAGATTGTGTTCATTTTTTGAAATCAGTTTTCTACTTATGCTTCAGAGTGAATAATTTATTTTCAAATGTACTTAATTTCACAAATCTTTTCTTGTCTTATAAATAATGTACTGTCAAAGTTAAAACAAGTTTTTATTTATATTTTCACATTTTTATTTATTCATAGTTTTTTATTTCCAAGTCTTACATTTGGTTCTATTTTAGTTTCCTTATTGCTTCTGAAATTCTCCAGAAAGAAAGGGACCCACATCTGGTGAGGGTCTTTGTGCTGATAAATCCCATGGTAGAAAGTCAAAAGTGCAAAGAGAGAAAAGAGAGAGAGAGAGAGAGAGCATGCAAGAGGGGGTCAAACTTTTCCTTTTACTAGGAACCCACTCTTATGATAACAAACCACTCCCATAATAGCAGCGTTAATCCATTCATGAAAGCCATGCCCCCATGACCCACACTCATTCCTTTAAGCCTCACCTCCCAACACCTCCTCATTGGGAATCATGTTTTCAACATACGAACTTTGAGGGACACACTTAAGCTATAGCATGTAGTGAGAAACATCAATGCACAAATCCAAGCAGTAGAGCAAATGCTAAAATGAATACATATAAGGGAAACATCACGTGGGTACACTGTGATTATCCTACTGGAAAGCAACAACAAATGGAAAATCTAAAAAGTATACAGAACAAAAAAATAAAGACACATTATATTCAGTGAAACCATGACTAGAAAAAAAGGCTGATTTCTCATCATAATGATGAAGACCAAAACATAATGGAAGGTCATTTTTAAATTGCTGAATGACAAAAGAAGGAAGACATCAACAAAAATTCTACGTACTTCAAAAATGAAAGTGAAACAATGATAGTTTTGGATAAATTATAGGTGAGATATTTCATCACCAGTAGGTTATACCTGTAATAAATGCTAATGGAAGTGTTTCAGAAAAACAATCCAACTTTTTATCTGATATGCTATAGGTTGAATTGTGTCCCTCAAAAATTCATACGTCGAAGTCCTAACTTTAGTACCTCAAAATGCAAACTTGAAAACAGGATTATTTCATATATAATTACTTAAGATGAAACCACATTGGAGTAGAGTGAACCCCTAATTCAATATGACTGAAGTACCTATAAAAAGGGAAATTTAGACACATCTAATCTATGATTTCAGAAGCAAGTTAGTGGTCCATATGGGAGGAGGGAAGGTGCATAACATGAGACAGGTCACAACTGTTTCCTGGCTTAGATAATCACTATGGACATTCTTCACCTTGTGATAATTCATTAAGCTGTGTATTTCTAATTTATGTGTGTTTCTCTATAGATATTACATTCAGTAAATTTGAAAGAAAAACAAGTTAACAATGGAGCAAATGACAATGATATAATTCTATTCAAGAATTACACTAACACTCTTCTAAAGGGCAAATAATGTTTCTGTTAGTTTTTTTTTTTTTAACTTCAGAGTTGTGTGACCTTATCTATAGGAAGTACAATCTGTTGTACATAATAAAAACATAAATTTTAAAACACAATTCAGATCTTGCCATAGCCTACTGAAAACTCCCAGTGACTTCTTATCACTAAGAACAAAAGCCACAGCATGAAAGCCTTCATATGATCTGACCCCTAGTTTTTATTCTGACTTCATTCCTTATTTCTCACTTTGTTCCAGAACTCTAAATTCCTCCCTGAACCTTGCTTAAACATACTCAGCAGGCCTCCACTTCAGGGTGCTTCCCCTTTTTACTTAGTCTAGAGTGTTCTTACCTCACATCCCTTGCACCACTGTTTTAATTGTGGTGTTGCTCAAGTGGCACCTCCCCAGCAAAGTCTTATCTGAACACCCTATTTTAAATTCCACCCTCATCTACCAAGTACACTCTCTCTTCTTACTCAGCTTATTACTGGCATTATGTTTATGTGTTTGCACATAGGCACAAGAAATTTACCTGTGTGCACATCATTTCTTTGTTAGCATGTAAAATATGCCTGGCATAGAGAAGGCATTCTACATACTTTTGTGAAATGACTAAATGAATGAATACATGAGTTAATACATGAATGCAAGGTTTTCAGCAAAGGATTGGGAAAAAGACTGGAAAACTTTAATACAATTTACCAACGTCAAGACACTTTTACACTGTGGGTCCACCAGCCATAAGTTTAGCAAAGTGAAGGCAATTTGTTTACACAAGGGGGCAAAGATGTGGAATTACTTATTAATTGAATTTCTGCAAACTAGAAAACACAGAAGCCATTGTTAATAATGCTATTAGCTGACTGCTCACATTTCGAGGTATAGCTCAGAGTACTCCCAGGGGAAAGAAAATAAAAAAACCTTGTTAAGAATGTAGTATTCTGCACAGGTTGTTGTTAACTGTTAATTAATTTTATCTTCTCTTGGTACTAAAATCTTTATCCCCTAGCCTAAGTATTCTTATACGACATCTTGTAGGCCTCTTTTAACTCACAAATCTATAATGAATTTTTTGAGAATAACTAAAACTAAATTGAGACTCCTTAGAATTGGGTGTGTCTAATTGAAACACACTATATGTACATATAATTAGTGAAAAGGGGGTAAAAAATAATTTCTGATTCCTAACAATGGTCTCTAATCCAACATTATCAGGAAACAAATGTTGTCCTCTCTGAATTTTCTTCTTAGTGCATGGTTTGGCTACAGACATCTGCTGTCTATGCTAAATGTCTTCTTCTTCCTTCAGGAATCTTTCAGATGAATAATTACAAGCATACGATTTGAAGTTAGTCAGGATTGGCTCCAAGTCCCAGTCTTGAAATCACTAGTTATGTTATCTTGAGTGACTTACCTAAATTCTTCAAGATCCAGTTCACCTTTAAAAAAAAAATGAGATTAACTGTATATATTTTTTATGATCATCCTTATTATGAGGCTTAAAAGCAATAAGATTGTGAAATATTCAACTCCGTACTTGGCATACAGTAATCATTCAGTAAATGTAAAGTAGTGTAAGAGCCAAAAAGAAATAATATATGTATAGGATAAAATAATTTAATATATTAAGCTTATGTACTTTCTCCATATCAGACATTAAGTATTTAACATTTATTTGTTAATTCCAAAGAGAGACTTTGTTTTCTCTAATATCCTCTGCAACTTTCTGTCTTTTGTTAGAGGGCTCTGTGTCTATCACCAGCTACTCTGTGGGAATATAATTCTTTATTAAGTCAACAAGAGGCAAGATTTGTAATCCCCTTTTTGAAAGAACTGTCTCCTCTTGTTTGAGAAAGAGCTTTCCATGGTTCGGAGGCATTGTCACCATGGTACTTCCTGTGTGACAGTACCAAACTTTCCCCAGGAAAGAGTAAGTCAAGGAGCTATTAGTTCATCCAGTAATGCTCCTTGTCTGGGTTGCATGGGTTCCTATATACACGAATAGTGTCCTCTACTTGATATTTGGCTCAGATTTGCCAAGGGCTTTTGCTGTTGCATTACATTTGCTCAGTCTAGTTATGTCTCTTATATTTTGAGACTTGGAAATGGAATTTCAGCTCCTCAGTTCCAAAGGCACCACCTGAGGCTGTTGTGTGATTCAAGTATTTTCATCTCCTCCTGCTCTTTTGCTTTGAAATCGGTAAGGTTATGTGTAATCAAAGAACAAATATGATCGCTCAAAGGAAAATTAGTGGCTGGTAAATTTAGAACTAACCCCCCATATGCGACTTCACACAGAGATTGTTTTTCATCTTTCTCTGCATGTCACATAGCTCATCTAAATGAGAAGTACAAATGTTTTCAAAGGCAGCTCCATACATAGCTCAAAACTGTGAAATAATGGTGAAAAAGGAGTTTTTAATGTATTATCAGTTCTGCCCACCTGACTTTCCAAGATACATTAATGATATGAATGTGCTTTTAATGATTTTTTATTAACTGGACAAAGTTACATCGTTTAGAAAAGAGTATTTGAATATTCATAACATTATATAGTAAATGTGCATGATTGAGAAGGACAAATTCATCACTAGTTGAATATCTACTTTACGAAAAATATTGTAATAGATTTTGCGAGAATACAAAGATGACTGAAAACAGTTGCTGACCTCAAGGATTACACCATCAAGTTGTAGACAAGGCATAACTCTATGGAACTATAACTTGCAAATACATATACTTCCATGCTAAAAACTCAAATTAGTTATTTGAGGAAAATCCCATTGTGTAAGCCAGAGTTTGCATTATGTATATCTGGGAAATACGCCATTTGAGTGAAAAAACCAATTCCTTTTTGCAAATGGTCTTAACATTGTGTGGAAGAAAGATTAGTAGGGGAAAAAAGTCCCAAACATCAACTCAAGAGATTACTTGTTGTAAACTGGACGTTTTGCTCACTCTCAAGGTTTTACATGTCTATGTTTTACATATCCCATCACCTACCATCTCTAGTGGGCAGAGACACTTTAGTCCCAGCCCTGCTTTCAGAGCTATTGTGCACTTGCATCCCTGTTTCCCTGCTAGGTTCTCACTAAGGCTCAATTTCTCACTCTGGAATCCATTATTAATTCTGTTGCCTTCATACATTCTCAATTCGGAGCTCTACTTTCCTGAATTCTACCTTTATATGATGTTTGAATTTTTTCCAGAGTATGCCTTTATTCTTTGCCTCAGTCCCTTTTCCTGCATTATTAGTGTTTTCTTTTTTTCTGTTTGCTGCCTTAGTGAAAATGTAAAAGTTCATAACCACATGAAGCATTAGAAACCACTTTTCTGGAGCTATTACTCATGACATGATGGTTGATTTATAGCAGTGAGTCTTATTCAAATACTAATATACACAGGAAGAACCAAATAAGTCCTAATTTATAAAAATTAAAATGAACTAGAACAGCATTTCAAAGAGAGTTCCACAGGTATCACAAGAAGTGCCTGGTATATTTGTAAATGATCAATTTTGATTAGAAATGACTATAAATTTAGAAAGGATATATATCTTTATGTCTGGGATGGTCTAGAACTTTCAGGGGTTATAAAAAATCTTAGTTCCTGAAGATGAATAGGATTGAGAAGGTGAAGAGTGTTGTTCTAGTTGAAGGAAATCTATGAATAATGGTGTATACATGAATGTTTTGTAAGCTGAACTTCACTAAGAATAATAGGATATATGCAACTGAGGTCTAACTCTGCCAGAATTCTAGGCTTGGATCTGATTCTTCTTTCCTCTGTTTCCCAGGTGAATTCTTGGCAATATATGGAGAGTATTTGTATGTATATGAGAGAGGATGGTGGTGGGGAGGATGGTGGGGAGAGAGAGAGAATGTATGTCTGCGTGTGTGTGTTTGTGTGTGTATGTGTGTGTGCATGTGTGTGTGAGCACCCATAGGTTTCTTCATGAGGTAGTCAGATACTGTTTCATTATGTGCCTCTGTGCTGACTGTGGGGATTTCATTCAATTGAAAAGTAAATGTAATAAAGCTGTAGAGAAAGGAATACTACTATATTAAAGGATAAGCTTTGAAATATATTCCAAAGAACACTGTTAGGGGCTTAGGGGAAATCTCATTTCACTTGCTAACTTTTCTAATTCAGGCCAGGTATATAACCTGTCTCCTGAGAGGATAAAGCTATGCTTAATAAGCCTGAGTGAGACCAGTCAACACCAACCAGAAAATGATGACCTTTCTCATCCCTTTTGTTTTCAGCAACAACGTGAAGGTTAAATAGTGGGGTGTCTGTTATATCATTGACACTATAAGTATAAATATTAAATAATGTGCTCACCTCATTGTCATTTCTAGTTCTTTTCATGGGTGTTTTGTGGCAACTAGGGCTACTCATGCCATACTTTTCATGGGACTATTTCAATACTTTGCATTGACCTATCTGATTTATAATTTTTCTGCATACAGATTTTCCTTTTTTTCTAGGCATTTTAGCTTTGCTTGCCCCCATCAAGGTTTTCTTCACTTGTTTTCTCCATTGTGTATTATGCAGTCTCAGATTTACTCATTGCTCATTCATTACTCTTTGAGAAAACAGAAAATACATCATAGAGATGAAAAAATAGTAGAATCAGAGATGGAAATGAAAGATGGCAATGTGATAATTATACCTCTAATTCTTTTCTTCTAGGCTCCAGAAATTTTAAAACTCTCAGGCTTTCTTAGGGCCTTCCCACAAACAAGTTTGAGGGGAAAAAAACTGCTGATGACATCCCAAAAAATGGCATTATTATTTCCTTACACAAGACAAACAAAAAGTCTTTAGAGGCCGAACATCAAAGATGATGAGCAACAGAAGCCTATTCAATCCTATCAGGTCTAAGTCCCTTTCAAGAGCACCTTACTCTCTCTCTAAAGGGCACAATCTTCTTGTCTTCAACTCTACTGGAGAGTAGTTTAGGGAATGCAATTTTTCTACATCTGTAAGTCCTTTTTTTTCACATGAACAATTGAAAAACAACATCGTTCTTTCATCTTGTTTTCAAGGACTCTTGAGAAAATGGATGGCCATTATATTTTTCTGCAATATTCAGGTTAAGCCATAGTTGCAATTCTGCCTTGTAAATGGCGTAAATAAAAAAGGCAACAATCATAGATGGATGATAATCTCCATGATTCTAGAGTGTGAATTTGAGATAGCAAGTACAGCAGCAGTACTCAATATATGAATCATGGAAGATACATGTGAGTGCATCAAATGACTACTCCTAACTCCATGTCATAAATCAGCAAACCAGAGCCCAAAGAAATGAAGTGCTATGACTTGACTTCACAGTTTTCTCCATGATTGTTGAGTGAGAATTCAACTCAAGACCCTGGTTTCCTAGGATAAATACTTCAAGAAATAAGTGTTATATTCACCTATGAAAAATATAGCTCAAAGTACAGAGGTTTTAAAATATAAATGCATTTTGAGTTTGCATTTTAATATATTTCATAATTTCTTCATTTTCTTCAAGCAAACCTGAAAATGAGAAAGGAGCCAAAAGAAAACTTTATCTTCTACCAATTATGCAAATGTTTCTTTAATAGTCTACTAACTAAATATTTTTGGTAATTATTATTTACACTAAAATCTGTAGTCACGTCACCATGGGAAGGTCTTTAACAGAAGAGCTCCAGAAAATAGATGCTACTTTTATTGGGGGGGTCTTCAAGAAGCACCTATTGCCTTCCTAGGCTTTTTGGTTATGTTAATGAAGTAATATGAAATTTATGAAAGTAAGTTGAAATAATGCATTGCTAGTCTGATAAATCTAGAAGAAAAATAATTCCAGATGCATTAATGAACCTTTATGAGAATGTTGAATCACACTTAAATAGTCTGTCTTTCCAGAGAACTCGGAGAAATGTGTTATATGAGGACACATTTCATCTTAGTCAGAAGTGGGCATTAATCAGTCTATCAAGTATTTTTAAACCCCTGTTTGGCTTTCAGATCCTCTAACAGTTGCTTTCTGCTATGCTTCATGGATTCTACCCTTTGAGTGTACACAACCCAGACCTCAGCTAGAACCCAAGGATAACCTCCATGCAGATTTCTGCTTATTCATTTCTGGGTCTTCTTCCTCTTCAGCACTCTGCCTTGCAAATTCCAATTGCTTTAACATTGTCAAACTGGAAGCTCTATCTCTACTGCCCAGAGAGACTGCCAATCTTCATGGTGCTTCACGACCCTGTGCCATGTTCTGGAAAGCATCCCAGGACAAAACCAAGGATAACATGGAATTCATGCCATGTGTTCTCCTTCTCTCAAGGGTCTCATTCTGGTGTCGCCTGTTACCCAGTGTCTGAAAACAGAAACTTTATATGTTGTGTGCAGTTGTATGGTTATTTACATCAACAGGCTAAGTCCAATACCAGCTAGTGTGTTCTCTCCTGAAGCAGAAGTTGATATTGTCAGACTGTTAGCCCATATGTGTCTATTGTGCCTGTGGCACGGAGGAAGCCTAATGTCATGAGACAAACACTAAGCTAGAAGTCATAATAAACTCAGTTCAAGTCTTAAAATGCCATTTCTTATGTGTATGACTCTGGAAATGCCATTTACATTCTTTTAGCTTCAGTTTCACCTCTGCCAAAGAGAACAATATTATTTATCTCATAGGAGAAAGTGAGGTTTCAACAAGATGGATATAGGGCCGATATATTAGTTCTATATTTTTTAAATTTAAAGTTGACATGATTTTGAAAACTCAGGATAAGTGACTCCTAAAATAACTCTTGAATATGAAATACTGTAATTTGAAATAACCTTAATCATTTGAAGAAGCCCCAGAATGTTGCCCACACCCCAAGAAAGTTATCTTAATCCCTAGTCAATCAAATGAACAAAACATATAATAAAATAATTAAATGTATAATGCTGCCTTTAAACTCAAAATCTGCCAGTGACTTCAGAGCACACAATAATAGGAAATAAAGGAAACTTAGCAAGGTATTTCTTGAGATATAAGTAAATATAATTTTATATTTAAAATGTAACATCATGACTGTGGTAACAAATCTAATAATTCCAATAAGGCACGGGACTGAGTTGTTAAGTTGCAAACAGACAAAGAGGGTGGGCTACCGTGAAAACAGCATGAGAACCAGACATCCATTGATTCAAATAGTTTCCTTCCATGTATTATATGACACTGGATATGTTATTTGACCTTTCTGGCCTCAAATGCATTTTCCACAAAATAGAGAAAATAATATCTAATCAGTAATGTCAACACGAGAGTAACATGGGCTATGATATGTAATATCTCTGGCACAAAGTAGGTATTCTGCCATTATTGGCAAATTTCCACCATCCTTAAAATGTTTTTCAATTTTTTAGTCTCATAAAGGACATAATAAACAAGAGTTTTTAAAAATAATATTAGTTTAATCCATTAGTTTGCCAGTAAATAAATGGGATTCAGAAATAAAAAGGGGCAAACATTATCTCCACACTTGAGGAACTGTGATAGTGTGATGTTGCATACATCATTAGAAATTGTTCCCAATATGTTGCATGCATTGATCAAAGGATTTTTCTGTGCTAGAAATAAACAGAACCTGGAGCAAAAGAATGTATTTCTGCAAATATACCTTTGCATAAATAAACAAAAGTATTCCTGTGTGTAACATTTTCTTTCCCATGTAGCACAGTTATGCCCTTAAGTTGCAAGTTTAGGCATTAATAATATTATCTAGTAGTAGTAGTAATCGTTATTAATTTAACCCTTACTTATTAAAGGAAAACGCCATTTCTCACTCCAGGTATCCAAGATCAGAAATTTGGAAAGCATACTTACAGACTTTCCTCAGTCCTTCATTTATTCCACCCTAGTGGGAGTGAAGTGAAAACTGATGGGTAACTTTGGGAAGAATAACTATAACTTCTTGGCTTATTTTCACTTTTTTCTTTGGTTAATAAGTCTATCCTCAAAGAGAATACATTTTCTTCTTTTCTCTATGCAACCCATGAATGGGAGAGGATGTCTATTTCTCAAATTCTGAATTGCCAAGTAGTGCGCTTGGCTAACCAACCTAGAGGTACAGTTGCCAACCCAGTCTCTGACATTATGTTGGCTTCCATTTTGATTTTTTCCTCCTAACTTGTTCAGTTTTTACCAGGGATGAGGGGGTGAAATAATAATTTTAAGTGGCTTTATTGACCCTAAACCCTAAATACATAGGCCAGAAATATTAAAAAATAAAACCAAAGAGTAGAATTTGGGGTAGCAAAACATACACTTGGAGAAGCAATTAGTAGCTTAAAGACAAGTAGTTTGGGCCTTGGTCTTCTCTTGTTGGTAATCTTCAGAGGTTAATTTTAGGTCCAGATGGGTTTTAAGACCCTGGCATTGACCAAATTGAAAATTTTAACCCCATCCCATAGTATTTCAACTGTGGTAGTTGATTGCAACTCGCTGTGTTTTTGTCCAAGGGAAAAAACACTATTGAGATTTAAACAAAGGCCCCTGGATCTAAGGAAAGACTACAAGGGGGGTGCCAATGAGAGATGATTTGAAACGGGGAAAAGAAGATGGGAGCCTCAGCTAGGATCGACGAGGCCACTCAGCTCTCAGCAGAAGCAGACTCTAACAGAAACAGTCAAAGCTCCAGGGCCTTAGCAAGAATAGGGATCCAGATTTGGGATGCTGCAGACCCTTCTTCAGGTGCAGCTTTTTCTAAGGAAGTATGGCTGAGGCAAAGGTTCCATTGCAAGGAATAGGCCTCTTAGATCATAGCAGACAAACAGTCTTTGCTGCTTTTAAATTGCTGGGTAGTGAAGTCTTGCATCTGTCTCTGAGTATTAGAGATGTTTTAGCTTTAAACTGTTATTGACAGACATCTCTAGACCAGATGCTCCAAATTCCATTCTGCATGTAGGGCCAAGAAAATAATAGTAGGAGGGCATATCATGAGGAAAGCCATAAACTCAAAAAACAATTTGCTATTTCATGGTTTTAGGGTGGCACTGGATTGGACATCTCCAGTTTGAGGAGGAAATTTTGTTAGGAGTAGGTTTCTTGGCGAGAGGCACTGGAAATAACCATTCTGGCGTAAGACTTAAAATATGTACTTACAAGAGTATGCACCTGGCAACTGAGTAGCCACCCTTGAAAACTTCTAAACTTTGTAAGTAGACTGCGTGTCACTTTTGGAAACAAGAGGCCAGTGCATAAACTGATTATCCCTTCAGAAATGTGATTGCAGGACACCAAAATTAACTTCTTGGTAGGAGAGTTCTCCCAATTGAGTTTAAATTTACAAGTCATGGATTTAGAATTTAGAACACCTGGAACAGTCTGAGTGGCATCCTGGCAAGACTACAACCAAAACAATTACCTTCTCCAGTCAAAAGGAATTTCCTCTCTGGACTTTGGCATCATTAAACACTTAGTTTTGCAAACATATTTTTTTTTCCTGGAATAACAGCTTTAGAAATAACTATTCACTTCTTACCTTAATTGGAAAGATATAATGATTTTTGTTTCTTATTAACTCTTTGAACTCTACAAAGAGAGGCCCTACAAATACTTTTCAGACCATTAAACATTTTTTACTTATGCTAGAGAAAAACAATGTAACTGCTGATAGAAATCAGTTCTACTCCAGCATGAAGAATAATTCTGGCTGGGACCAAACTGAAGAAGCTGAAGATATTCAATATTGTACTTTTATTTCTTTGAATTTTGACTAAAAGAGTAACAGAACTTGACTTTTTGTACTATGAAAGTGGCTAATATATTTAGACTTTAATTTCTCTCTGAGAAGGTAATAATGGGAACAATTTTGCATACAAAAATTAGCATCTTGACACTGGCATCTTGAAATATCTTAATGTTGTTTAATCTCACTACAGAATCTCTAATATATTATGTTATAGGCCAGAAAAAATCTTGAATAGAAATAGATTATGCAGTGAACTTGGACCTTAGTTATTAAATGGCCTTAGATTGGGTTTCATTAATACACGATTTTAATCCATTTCAGAACTTTGGAGATAAGCTCTATACTGTCCACATCTGATCCCAAGGAAATGCTCAAAAGAACAGTGGTTAGTATGTTGGAGTGACATCTTGAAAATGAGAGACTGTCCAAATACAGCACACTGCTAATCACTTTCCTTGAGAGATGATAGGCCCCCATTTTATCAAACCCCATGCTTTTATTGGAGCAAAAACCAGGGTGACCCTTTACTCCTAGTTCCATGAGGAAAGATTTCCTTGAACATTCCTGGCCTCTTCTACTGTCACAGAGAGGAATAAAAGCCACAAGCCTGTGTTCAAATCCTACCTCCTTCACTTAATAATTGTGTGGCACTGAGAAAAATTAACCTCCCTCTGCTTTCCATCTCTCACTTACAGAATGTGGACATCAAATATGTTTACAAAGATGTTGTATGGATTAAATCAAATTCTACAAGTAAAGTGTTTAGAACAGTGCCTATCCAAAGTACTGTGTAAGTGTTAGCTACTATTTGTCAAATCTCTCTACATTTTCTTTATTGTTTAACTTTTACTTTAAGCTCAGGAGCACATGTGTAGTGGGTAAATTTGTGTCATGGGGCTTGTTGTACAAATTATTTCATCACCCAAGTATTAAGCCTAGTGTTCATTAGTCATTTTATCTGATCCTCTCCCAGCCCTCACCCTCTGACAGGCCCCAGTACATATTGTTCCTGACCACGTGTCCATGTGTTCTCATCATTTAGCTCCCACGTATAAGTGAGTACATGTGATACTTGATGATACGCTTTGGCTCTATCCCCACCCAAATCTTATCTTGAATTGTAGTTCCTATAATCCCCATGTGTCATGGAGGGACCTGATGTAAGGTAATTGAATCATGGGGACAGTTACCCCTATGCTTCTGTTCTCATGATAGTGAGTGAGTTCTCACGAGATGTGATTATTTTATAAGGTGCTTTTCCTTCTTATGTTTGGCACTTCTTCCTGCTGTCATGCGAAAAAGGATGTGTTTACTTCCCCTTCTGCCATGATTATAAGTTTTCTGAGGCCTCCACAGCCATGTTGAACTGTGAATCAATTAAATCCCTTTTCTTTATAAATTACCCAGTCTCGGGTATCTCTTTAATAGCAGTGTGAGAACAGGCTAATGCACTTGGTTTTCTGTTCCTGTGTTAGTCTGCTAAGGATAATGGCCTCCAGCTCCATTCATTCCCTGAAAAGGATGTGATCTTGTTCTTTTTTTACGACAGCATAGTATTACATGGTATATATGTACCATATTTTCTTTATCCAATCTGTCATTGATGGGCATTTAGGTTGATTCCGTGTCTTTGCTATTGTGAATAGTGCTGCAATGAATATACACAAGCATGTGTTTTTATAATGGAACAATTTCTATTCCTTTGGGTATATACCCAGTAATGGGATTGCTGGGTCTAATGATATTATGTCCTTAGGTCTTTGAGTAATTGCCACACTGTCTTCAACAATGGTTGAATTAATTTACACTCTCACCAACAGTGTATAAGTGTTCCTTTTTCTCTGCAACCTCAAAAGCGTCTGTTATTTTTTGACTTTTTGGTACTAGCCATTCTGACTGGTGTGAGATGGTATTTCACTGTGGTTTTGATTTGCATTTCTCTAATGATCAGTGGTGTTACCTTTATTTCATAAAATTGTTGTCCTCATGTATGCCTTCTTTTGAAAAGTGTCTGTTCATGTCCTTTACCCACTTTTAAATGAGGTTGCTTGGGTTTGTTTCTTGTAAATTTGTTTAAGTTTCCTATAGATTCTGGATGTTAGACTTTTGTTGGATGCATAGTTTGCAAAAATTTTCTCCCATTATGTAAGTATATGTTTACTCTGTGGTAGCTTTTTTGTTTTGTTTTGTTTTGTTTTTGTTTTGTTTGTTTTTCTCTACAGAAGCTCTTTAGTTTAATTAGATCTCATTTGTCAGTGTTTGCTGCTATATGCCAATAGATGTTGAACACATATACCAATAGATGTTGAAGCAACATCTATTGAACCAACTATACTAACTATACAAATAGATATGAACCAACTATACCAATAGATGTTGAACACATATATAATTTTTGAAATTCTAATTAAAATTATAATCAAATTGAATAAAAATAAAATTATTTAAATATAACAAAGACTTTACTAAAACAACAATTATTACCATAAATAGAGATACCAAAACCATTTTATTTAAATTCAAAAACTATCCAGGGGTGCCCATCATCACCATTATTATCCAATATTGCCTCAGAGCTTATAGAAACTGCAATAAAGAAATAAAATAATATTTTTAAATATAAAATAAAATAAATAAGACTTTTGAGGATGATATTCTATATATACAAAACCAAAATATTCTTGTCAAAAGGTAAACTGATAGAATAAAATAGATGACAAATTGCTTGAACATTTAATAAAAATCAGTAATGGAAGTTTCTAAGTAATGAACCAATTTCTAAGTTAGTATTGAATTTTCAGCAAAAGAAGAAAGCAAAATACTTTTTCATTCATATTAACTATAAAAATTATAACATGCACATGAATAAGTATAATAATAAGGGTATGGGATCTATATGTATAAAATCTTATTGAATGACATAGAACACATGAGCCAATTAAAATCAGATCATATTCTTGAACAAGAAGCCTTATCATTAATATGCCAGTGGTTCAAAATTCATAAGTAAATGCTAATATAGTAGAATCCCAGGAGAGCTGGATTTCTGGGGAAGGAAAAAGAGAAGTTTGAGGTAAACTGGTAGAAAAGACAACAACAACAAATCCTTATAGTTTACATGGAAGACTGCATGCCTAGAAATCATCAAGAAATTTTGGGAAAAAAAATAGTGGAGGGCGGAGCAAGATGGCCAAATAGGAACAGCTCCAGTCTCCAGCTCCCAGCACAAGCAACACAGAAGATGGGTGATTTCTGCATTTTCAACTGAGGTACCTGGCTCATCTCACTAGGGAGTGCTGGACATCGGTGCTGGTCAGCCGCTGCAGCCCGACCAGCGAGAGCTGAAGCAGGGCGAGGCATCATTTCACCTGGGAAGCACAAGAAGGAAGGAAATCCTTTTTCCTAGCCAGGGGAACTGAGACACACAACACCTGGAAAATTGGGTAACTCCCACCCCAATACTGCGATTTACCAAGGGTCTTAGCAAAGGGGCACACCAGGAGATTATATCCCACTCCTGGCCGGGAGGGTCCCACGCTGATGGAGCCTCCCTCATTGCAAGCACAGCAGTCTGACATCTAACTGCAAGGCAGCAGCGAGGCTAGGGGAGGGGCGCCCGCCATTGCTGAGGCTTAAGTAGGTAAACAAAGCTGCTGGGAAGCTCGAACTGGGTGGAGCCCACAGCAGCTCAAGGAGGCCTGCCTGTCTCTGTAGACTCCACCTCTGGGGACAGGGCACAGCTAAACAAAAAGCAGCAGAAACCTCTGCAAATGCAAACAACCCTGTCTGACAACTTTGAAGAAAGCAGTGGATCTCCCAACATGGAGGTTGAGATCTGAGAACGGACAGACTGCCTGCTCAAGTGGGTCCCTGACCCCTGAGTAGCCTAACTGGGAGACATCCCCAACTAGGTCCAGACCAACACCATACACCTCACACAACAGGGTACACCCCTGAGACGAAGCTTCCAAAACAAGAATCAGATAGGTACACTCACTGTTCAGCAATATTCTATCTTCTGCAGCCTCTGCTGCTGATACCCAGGCAAACAGGGTCTGAATTTGACCTCAAGCAATCTCTGACAGACCTACAGCTGAGGGTCCTGACTGTTAGAAAGAAAACTAACAGGAAGGACTCCCACACCAAAACCCCATCAGTACGTCACCATCATCAAAGACTAAAGGCAGGTAAAACCACAAAGATGGGGAAAAAACAGGGCAGAAAAGCTGGAAATTCAAAAAATAAGAGCGCATCTCCCCCTCCAAAGGAACATAGCTCATCACCAGCAACGGATCAAAGCTGGACGGAAAATGACTTTGACGAGTTTAGAGAAGAAGTCTTCAGTCCATCAAACTTCTCAGAGCCAAAGGAGGAATTACGTACTCAGCACAAATAAACTAAAAAGCTTGAAAAAAGAATGGAAGAATGGATAACTAGAGTAATCAATGCAGAGAAGGCCATAAATGAACTAACAGAGATAAAAACCATGACATGAGAAATACGTGACAAATGCACAAGCTTCAGTAACCGACTCGATCAACTGGAAGAAAGAGTATCAGCGATTGAGGATCGAATGAATGAAATGAAGTGAGAAGAGAAGACTAAAGAAAAAAAGAGGAAAAAGAAACGAATAAAGCCTTCAAGAAATATGGGATTATGTGAAAAGACCAAATATACGTCTGATTGGGGTGCCTGAAAGTAAGGGGGAAAATGGAACCAAATTGGAAAACACTCTTCAGGATATCATCCAGGAGAACTTCCCCAACCTAGTAAGGCAGGCCAACATTCAAATTCAGGAAATACAGAGAATGCCACAAAGATACTCCTCAAGAAGAGCAACTCCAAGACACATAATTGCCAGATTCACCAAAGTTGAAATGAAGGAAAAACTGTTAAGGGTAGCCAGGGAGAAAGGTCCAGTTATCCACAAAGGGAAGCCCATCAGACTAACAGCAGATCTCTCAGGAGAAACTCTACAAACCAGAAGAGAGTGGGGGCCAATATTCAACATTCTTAAAGAAAAGAATTTTCAACCCAGAATTTCATATCCAGCCAAACTAAGTTTCATAAGTG
>NW_012101511.1:71800-72634 GCF_000951045.1 Mandrillus leucophaeus | reverse complement strand
CAACCAAAAAAAGTCCAGGACCAGATGGATTCACAGTTGAATTCTACCATAGGTACAAGGAGGAGTTGGTACCTTTTCTTCTGAAACTATTCCAAACAATAAAAAAAGAGGGAATCCTCCCTAAATCATTTTATGAGGCCAACATCATCCTGATACCAAAGCCTGGCAGAGACACAACAAAAAAAGAGACTTTTAGACCAATATACCTGATGAACATCATGCAAAAATCCTCAATAAAATACTGGCAAACCGAATCCAGCAGCACATCAGAAAGCTTATCCACCATGATCAAGTGGGCTTCCTCCCTGGGATGCAAGGCTGGTTCAACTTATGCAAATCAACAAACGTAATCCAGCATATAAACAGAACCAAGGACAAAAACCACATGATTATATCAATAGATGCAGAAAAAGCCTGTGACAAAATTCAACAGCACTTCATGATAAAAACTCTCAATAAACTTGATATTGATGGAACATATCTCAAAATAATAAGAGCTATTTATGACAAACCCATAGCCAATATCATACTGAATGGGTAAAAACTGGAAGCATTCCCTTTGAAAACTGGCACAAGACAGGGATGCCCTCTCTCACCACTCCTATCCAACATAGTGTTGGAAGTTCTGGCTAGGGCAATCAAGCAAGAGAAAGAAATCAAGGGTATTCAGTTAGGAAAAGAAAAAGTCAAATTGTCCCTGTTTGCAGATGACATGATTGTAGATTTAGAAAACCCCATCATCTCAGCCCCAAATCTCCTTAAGCTGACAAACAACTTCAGCAAAGTCTCAGCATACAAAATCAATGTGCAAAAATCACAAGCATTCTTATACAC
>NW_012101511.1:68914-70558 GCF_000951045.1 Mandrillus leucophaeus | reverse complement strand
TACCATCTCACACCAGTTAGAATGGCAATCACTAAAAAGTCAGGAAATAACAGGTGCTGGAGAGGATGTGGAGAAATAGGAACACTTTTACACCGCTGGTGGGATTGTAAACTAGTTCAACCATTATGGAAAACAGTATGGTGATTCCTCAAGGATGTAGAACTAGAAATACCACATGACCCAGCCATCCCATTACTGGATATATACCCAAAGGATTATAAATCATGCTGCTATAAAGACACATGCAGACGTATGTTCATTTTGGCACTATTCACAATTGCAGAGACTTGGAATCAACCCAGATGTCCATCAGTGACAGACTGGATTAAGAAAATGTGGCACATATACACCATGGAATACTATGCAGCCATAAAAAAGGATGAGTTTGTGTCCTTTGTAGGGACATGGATGCAGCTGGAAACCATCATTCTCAGCAAACTATCACAAGAACAGGAAACCAAACACTGCATGTTCTCACTCATAGGTGGGAACTGAACAATGAGATCACTTGGACGTGGGGAGGGGAATATCACACACCAGGGCCTATTATGGGGAGCAGGGAGCGGGGAGGGATTACATTGGGAGTTATTCCTGATGTAAATGACAAGTTGATGGGTGCTGACGAGCTGATGGTTGCAGCACACCAACATGGCACAGGTATACATATGTAACAAACCTGCATGTTGTGCACATGTACCCTAGAACTTAAAGTATAATAATAAAAAAAATAAAGCTTTTTTTAAAAAATAGTGAACAAAAACTTCCTCATCAGATATCACAATATATTATGATGTCTCTAAATCAACACATTATTGACACTGAAATAGAAAAATAAGACAGTGAAACAAACTAGAGGATCTAGTACTAGACTCTAGCATATATGAAAACATAGCACAAGGACACTGTTTAATAAATGATAGCAATCAGCATTACTGTCTTTGTGATCATCATGGTCATCAATACAGGATCATAATTATCAGTATCATCAACACAACTTCCCAATGTGTGGTGCCTGGCATTGAGTAAGCTCATAATCAATATTGTTTGAATGGAACTGATACAAAAGGGAAACAGCAATAATTAATTACATTACATAACAAAAATGAATGTGAAGAAATATGTGGAACTTTTTGAAGAGTTGTGATTATTTCTAGATAAGTGAGAACACATATGAAAGCTCTTTGCAGATGATAAAGGACTATTTAAGTGTTATTTTTGACATTAGTATTATTTTATATCCTGCAAGTTCAGAGGAATATGAAACAGTGATTTATAGTAATATAACACATACATTTTGATAAATACAATAAATCACTGGTCTGTCTGTAGAAATAAGCAAGACTATTTTGCATTTCTACATGTTTAGCCAAGCTTTTGTGGGTAAGGTTTCAGGGAAAGGATATTGTTAATGTTCTCAAGAAAATCAAATTTCTTCTGGTAAAGATGTATGTCCATTCACCTAGATACTATGAGAAAAACCTTGTGATGAGGTTTACGTTTCTTTTTTTTTTTTTTTAATTTATTTATTATTATTATACTTTAAGTTGTAGGGTACATGTGCATAACGTGCAGGTTTGTTACATATGTATACTTGTGCCATGTTGCTGTGCTGCACCCATCAACTCGTCATTTACATCAGGTATA
>NW_012101511.1:14897-67929 GCF_000951045.1 Mandrillus leucophaeus | reverse complement strand
AATTTTCATATAAGGAGTAAGGAAAGGATCCAGTTATTGACCTCAAGGACCATACAAGCTCACACAAAGTAAGCTTAGACCTGTATGCTTTGTCTAGGTTCTGTTAGATGCTACCTCATCCCATAGGCATTTTCTCAAATGGTACAAAGGAAAGTGGAATCTCTTTTATATCTGATCATAAATTACCTATTGTTGACTTTTCATAAACCACCAGATATTGTTTACAGGCTATGTTGAGCTTTTTCTTCTTGTCTTAATGGTAAAAGTGTTTTAAAACTTTTTATGGTCTAATTTACCTTGGCTGTTAATCCATTTCCTTAGAAGTCAAGGCACTAAATAAATTAATGTGTGTTTTAATGGATAGGGTCTATCATAATAATAGAGATTAGGACTTGAGGAAGCTTACCAGCTAGTATCTAAGTGTCTTTAAAGTTTGTGAAGTCTTTATGCACTTTACATGGCATAATTTTGAGTATAACAAGAGCCTTCTTTTTCTGTTTTGTTTCTCTTGAACTATATGCAAAGGCTTAATGGATCAATCAGTTTGAAGCCTGTATGCTATCTTACGGAAAGAATACCTTGGCTGCCTTTAAGAAGGCTGTGTTCTTCACCTTTTGACATAGAAGTGCCCTGTGTTTGTAGTTGGCAATACAGATCAAATAAAGGAAAAACAAAAACATCATATTACAAACTGTGACTCATACACTAATTACAAGTAAAACACACACACACACACACACACAGGCACTATTCCTTTGTTCTACACCTCTGCTTCAGACTGGATCTGATCTCAAAGCTCCATAACAAATGGAAATATTATAATCAAGTGCCTACAATGTGTCAGGCACACAATTACTTCCACATGGGTTGTTTCATTTAATTTGTTCTCACTCTATCATGTAAATATTATCACCCATTTTACCTTTGATAAAACAAAGATAAAATCAGAGGATTTTACATAAATGTTCTAAACATTATCTACAGTTAAGTCTCTGCTGCTTTTTTAAAATAAAAGTAGAATTTCAGTCTGAGTTGAGACTTCTAAAAATATAGTACTTTTTGAACACTCTCTTCTTGAAACTTAAGAAGAAATAATTATATGTTCATTGCTAAAGATACTCCTGCTCTGGAAGAATTGAGCATAATGTACAATATTTTACATAGCGTATTGTTTAATTGGTTGTGGAGACTCATTGACAATGTCCCTGCAAAGTCAGCTTAAGAAGAAACAATTTGAAAACAATAAAAATAAAAATAAATGGTAAATGTTATTTCCTCATTTAATGGTAAATCATTTTTCTTCCTTTCATGGTAAGGGAAGAAAAATGATTCCTTAAATCTCTGTTACTTTGTTGCTGTTGTTATTATTATCATTATTGATATCAGTATGAGAAATATTGGTTATTAAAATATTAATTGCTAGCGACATAAATGTAATAGAAATCTGTGTAAATAATGAAAACAATTATTTGGCTTATATAACAGATAAGTTCAGAAATAGTTTTCAAGTAAGGCAGAATCTAGGGATCTGAAAGCTGTCAACAAGGCTTTGAAACTTTCCCTCCATCTTTCAGTTCTCCTTCTTTGTTGATTTCATTCTCTGTATGACTCTGTCCATGTAGGGGTATAGAGTTTTCTTCTAGCAATTCAAGGCTTAAATGGTCCTTAGTGCTTTGCTCTCAGAAGATTTCTACCATATATATATATAATATATATAGAAATATAGACAGATGATACAAGAGATAGACAGAGATATGATATGATATGATATCTAAATATATCACTGTCCACATTATATTCTGATTAAAACTACTTGAATGTCCCAAGTGCACAGATGTTTCTGACAGGGATCAGAACCATATGTGTGGGTCTCATACACATTTCTGTGGAAGATTATCAGGGCTGTTCTTGAAACCAAAATAAAAGAGGTAGATCTTAGACAGAAACAGTGTTCCAAAAATGATGAAAGATATACATTTGATTAAAATGCTTAAATTATACTATATACATTTTTAATGCAATTTTTAGGGTAACAGGTGTAAGACTAAATATTCAAATCCTTTAATTTTCTCTTCCAAATGCCTACATTATTTTCGTGTGTAAATATATTTTAGATCTAACAATGCAGGACATAATGAGTAAATCTGGTGAGCCATGTGTTGGGAGGAGGGGGAGGAATGGGGAGACAAAGGTCCATGCAGTTAGTCACCAGTGAACATGCATATAAGTTAGGTGGTCCATTATAGAAGTTGAATTTGGAATGGAAATGCCCACACAGTTCCATTTTAGAAGTCTGCAAGGAAAAAATTACCAGTCTGGAGACTCATATTAGGAAATCCAACAACAACAAAAAATGGGAAAATACAATGATGTTTAGTAAAAGAGTAGGAGTTTAGTGAGACAAATTGTGTGCCAAAGAAAGCCATTTAGAAAGGTCTAATGTTAGAAGAGATTATAAATCAAAGTTCAGAATTGTCTCATTAAAAGGATACCATAATCTTATTTAGTATTTATTAAAATGTTGAGAAAAATACTGGGAAATTATCAATATGCAATGCTGATATGTCATTGTTAAAATGAATTTCCTGTCACTAAAATAAACACATGAAAGAGATATTTAAAGGTAAAGGTAAATATGATGAGGTTTATTCTCCAATATTATTGTCCTCTTTTCTTTTTAGGGCTTTCCTAAGGATGGCATTAAGCTGTCAACATACTCAACATCTTTTTATGCTTCCTAAAAGTAGACTAATATTTGTCTTATGTAATATCCTTTTCTAAAACTTCTTGTCACCTCAAACAAATACCAAATAACACCAATCATTCAAGGAAAAATTACCTCACGATGGTATAAAATTTGATACGAGATTTCCTTTAGAAAGTAGAAGCCTTCTTAATAACTGAAATTTTAAGAAAAACATAAATTCCTTGAAGAATGTTAAAGCCTTCTTTTTTTTCATTTATAGCTCCACAGACTAATATTGTGGCATATGTGGTATATGATAAATATGTGTTATATACCTAAAATGCAAAAAATAGCCACAAAATTTTGGATTTTAGCACATTGCCTAGCATATGTGCCTTGTTTTTCTTGCTCAGAAACGAGTGCCAGAATTCTGATAATATAATTATCTCAAATATTTCAGCACATGATTTTAATGAGCAAGCCCATGGACCTGACAAAACTAAACCCTTTATCTCAAGTAATGGAGCTATTAATATTCAGATTTTTTTTTAATTCAGTTTTTTGTCCTTTAGAGAGACTGGCATTTTGTTATCAGTTTTAATGATAGAAAAAATCTCCTGTAACTTTTCTTTTAATTTGTCTCCAGTTAACAGTTTTGTAATTTACAAAGTCCTCTACTGCAAATTGAAAATAGTAATTGTCTACATCCTTGATACAAACAAAGGATAATACAGGAAGTTTTCACTTAACATGGTCAGTAGGTTCTTGGAAACTGACTTGAAGCAAAATAACATATAATAAAAGCAATTTAACATAAGCTAATTGATATAAACAAAAGTCAAGTTCATATAGCATATTTTTGGCCACAAAAACATCACCAAATTTCTAAATAAAGACCCCAAACACTTCAAATATCAAACATTGAAATAAATGTGAGCTACATATATATTTATGAAAGATTCTTAAAAATAAATAAGATGATTATTTCAGTTCAGGGTCACAGGTGGCAGGAGCCTATCCCAGTAGCTCAGGGTTGCAACGTGGAAACCAACCCTAAACAGAATATCATTCCATTGCAGGGTGCACTCAACACACATAGCCACATTCACTTCACTGGGACCATTTAGATACTGTAACAAACCTCATTGGACATGCACAGCTTTGGTGTGTGGAAGGAAACTGGAGTATGCAGAGGAAACTCATGTAGAGATAGGGAGAACATGCAAACTCAAGGACCTGCTGTATGTCATAAGCTTCCTAATTCTCCATGCCATCCAGATTTACCAATTCTTTCATTCCATAGAAATTTAGTAAGTAATTATTATATTCACAGTTCAAATGCCTGCAAATATTGTTTCAATACAGTAAAGTTAATTGCAGGGTGAATATGGAAGGGAAGAAACTCAGACTAATTTACTTTGCTTTCTTCTGCCTTCCATCTCAGAAGAATCATTTCGAATAGAGAACTTCTCATCTTCTCATACATTTTCATTTCCTTATCTAAAAGTGGGACCATTGGTGGCACTCTGCATTCTCTTTTGACCCAGATAATTTTGATAGCTTCCTAGATGATTCAAATTTGATGTGTATAATTATTTGTTCAAGTTGAAAAGTTTTACCTTTCCCTAACTGGCTATGAAAGTTTATATAAGTATATGCCATGTTTTTATGTGTGTATGATGGACACAAGTGGATTTAATTTGACACTTTGTTCCAAGATCTTGGGAGTATCTGGACCCCTGGAAACATGTATAGCATATATGTCTAGATGTTGCCTATAATAAGAAGACAAAATCCTATAGAATACAAATTAGAAAATAAGATGGAATTCCCAAAAAGGAATGTTAAAAGGCTCTTTCTTTTACCATTTTTAACACTTGTCCAAAGGATCTGTTAAGGTGATTGAAGGAGGGACAAGATGGGAGTTGGTGTAGAAGATATTTTCTCAAAGTACTGCTCATAATAAGTGGATAAAAGATCTACTCTTTCACATTCACCTTGGGGTGTGTGATTTTCCTCAGGATGCCAGTGGCCATTCAGATGTTTATCTCCGCATTACCTCAGAACCATGACTCAATGTGAATGGAGGAGAAAGCTCTTGGCAATAATAGTGACTATAGTAGAATTATGTGTGAAAGTTGTTATGGAGTTACTGATTCTTTGAGAATTAGGAAGGCTCGTAAGAGAAGTACTGTATTCTTCAGTGGTTAGAAGAAGTTTACAAGAAGAAATAGTAAGGAGGTATTTTCAGGGGCAGTCAAAGAGTTCATCATTAAGCACATCATACATATGACAAAGTCAAACTAAGAAATAATAAATTTAAGGATAAACAAATTATCTACAGTTTTTTTCCATGAATGCAAACTCAAACCTCAATTTCAGTAAATGCTTTACAAACATGTCCATGGAAATGGATTAGGAAACGTCTGGATAGTTTCATGCCATTCATTACAATTATTATAAAAAAATAATTTCAAGAGAGCAGTAGTATAATTTAATAACCAACTATAGCTTCAGGTTCTCAAAAAGGAAGACCCAGTTTTACAGGGCTTTTTAATAGAATCCATTGGAAACGTGAATCTTTATCAAGACTATGTACAAAAGAACTGTATTCACCTCTCTCATGTGACTGTCCTCTCGTAATGACCCTTTTGTATTCCAGGACATCCCGCATCCTTGGACTTCAACAGCCTGACCTCATTTATCCCAGCTCACAGCAGTGCCTGGCCCCTGCTCCCAGTCACCTACCTACTGACATATCTCACCACTTTTTACTTACCCATTGAAAGTTTTTCTACTTTATTGCTCTACCTTTGCATTACTGCTGCTTGTGACACCTTAACTTTAGGACTCAGTTTTTTCTATGGATCACTGCTCAACTCAGGTAATAAGCTAGAGAAAGGTATTCCATAAAACTCAGCTATTGTCCTTCATGGAATGTAACTAATTGCTACCTGTAGATAACATTTTCATTTTGTAAGAGTAACAACTTTTCAACCTTATTACAGATTATTAAAACGACTAAAATGTGACATTATAGTGACCTACTAGGGCATAATGGTTCAAACTAGTCACAGGAATGCAAAGTGTATAAGACTATAAATTTCTCCAAGAATCTCTAGCTTACTTGTCTCTTGTGTTTCCTCTGCTGTGATTCTCACTCCCTTTGCAATAGGTGAACGTGTAATCATAAATCTGTGTTGGCTGCAGTGTCAAAGCAAGATTACACTGGGGGAAGAATCAAGTCCCTGCTCTGTTGGAGCCGACAAAGACAATAGCATCAATCTGACCCTTTTATAACTTCGTTCTCCAGCCCTCACTTGTCTCATCTCTGATGGAGAGTGAGAGCAGATCCACCTATCATGTTTTTGCCCAATAAAGTGGCATGTGTTTTCAGAACATCTTGTTTTCATCTTATTCATATTTTGACTTGGCATTTATAGCAGTTGGGTTAAAAAAAAAAAAAGCCACAGTCTGATTTGTCTGCAACAGACAGTCTAATTAAATTGGAGGGGAGGGACAGATGCACAAAGCTGCTGAACTGCTCATAATACAAAACATGGCAGCTTCAGTTTGGAAAATCTGGCAAGATGGTGCCAACAATTTCTGCTCACTGAACTAGCTAAAGTATGCAATTATGTTAAGTTATCTTATTTTAATTCCAATTTCACATATATTGCTGATGCATTTGGAAAGAGCTTAGAAGGCCATTATTTGGGGTGTGATCAAAGAATTATATAAACATTCATAAATGCTGTAATGTCTTTCTGACTCAGTTTTTTAAATATTAATAATGTTTTCCAAAATAAATGTTTATATATGGGATTTTTTCACCATCAAATTGTTTATCCTATATGACTCAAAATCAACAACAGTCCTTCTCTGATACGTACGAACTACATGGAATCAAGAGCTCCAAATGCTGATTTAATATTACAAAGTTGAAGCAAACCTTTTTAAACATGAACTCCTATGAACAGAAGCAGAAACTGCTTGTGTCTCCAGTGCCAAATCCTTTTGGTTGAACTGTTTTACAATCTATGCTTCCAGTATAACGCTCTTCTTTCAGATTGCTGTGGCCATCCACGTTGTTACTGTGAGAGTTTGCTAATCGAACATTGATCTATTTGTCCATTTCATCCTATCCCACTTTGTAACTCCCCAAAGTTACAAAGCCTGAAAGCATCACAATCATTTTTTAGTGTGAAAAGTACATTAGCATATTTGTAGGTAATACAAGTTTTACATAAAATGTACTTTTCAGAATAATTTACAAGGTGCATGCCCAATCTGGATGTAAAAATTTTCAAGAAATGATTGCTACAAAATTATTGCTTTAAAAAATTCACTAAAGAGTTGATGACATAGAGACCATAACTAAAATAAACTCCAGAAAGTGCCAAACTCTTAATAGATGAGAAGATATTTATGTCCATTTTATCTTTAGAAAAAGAAACAAGAAATGACAACAACAAAAACGGCAAGTAAATGTGATTCATGAGCAAGAGAGGCGTCAGTCAATGAAAGCAGACACAGAGATGGCTCAGATGGACTTTAATGAAATATGATAAAAATCTAAAAGTGCTAGTGAAAAAACTGTACAACATGCATGAAGAAATGGAAAATGTCAAGAAAGACATGGAATCTATATTAAAAAGGAAAACACTAGTTATGATAAATATCTCAATTTATAAGGATAAATGCTTATAATACTTTTATGTAATTTTAACAAATACAAAATACATTCAAAATTATTAAAAGAAAAATAAGATATATTGGCGCAACTTATTTTTAATTGTTATTCAGGTAAAATATGTTTTAGAAAATAGAACATTGTAATGCCTGTTAAAGTTGAAAAATTTAAAACGACTAATAGCCACCACTCCTTTCTGAAATCCCACTAAAAAAAGGTAATTTTTTAAAAAAGAAATATACCCAAAGAATAAAGAGAAAAACATGCTGGAAGCTGAAATGCAGTGGAAAATATTAATAGTAATTGATTTAACAGATTCAAGACAACTGAGTCCTAATGCAATAATGAAGAAACCTCAGAATTTTCCAAATACCTTTATATATTCCAAAAAAAGAAACCGACTTAGGAATTGGTAATGTTGGGTACTTATGGAAGTTGGAAAAAAGGTAGTGTTAAAATCAGCTGAAAGCTTATTTAGATCTCCTGAGTACCTCTCTTCCTCTACATAGCTAAGGCTCTGCTACCTCTCTCCACCCTAAGCCTTTCACTGATATACCGATCAGGCAGATGAATGGTGGTTTATCGAGAGGAGATGGCAAATTAGAATATACCTGATCAGAGTTGGAAACCAGAATACTATACTAAAAACAAGGAAATTGAGAGGAAATTTAGATACTATTTGTGTCACTCCACTAGGATTCGAGAACTAGAAGCCATAACTATGTCCTTTGGCCAAACTGAAAGAGTTTTGGGGGAGTCTGGCAAACCCAGGAGAATAGTTCTAAAGATAATGAAGGAAACACACACATTCACACACACACACAAAACCTTAATATTTTCAAATAAATAAGAATGTGCTGGAAAAAAAGAAACATAAAGCAAAAAAATGAGTCTTTGAGAATTAGAAATATGATATTAGAAATGAAAATTTCAGTAGGAAAAATGGAAGACAAAAGTTGGGAAGAAGGTAAAACAATGAAAGTAAAAAATAGAAAAGAAAAGAAGTAAGCATCTTAGAGGACCAAGGTAGGCCTCTTAACATACAAATGATAGGTGTTTCAAGAAGAGACAATAGAGGAATGGAGAGGAAGAAAACAATAATTAGCCCTTTGTCAGATGAGTAGATTGCAGAAGTTTTCTCCGATTCTGTAGGTTGCTTGTTCACTCTGATGGTAGTTTCTTTTGCTGTGCAGAAGCTCTTTAGTTTAATTAAATCCCATTTTTCAATTTTGGCTTTTGTTGCTATTGCTTTTGGTGTTTTAGACATGAAGTCCCTGCCCATGCCTATGTCCTGAATGGTATTGTCTAGGTTTTCTTCTAGGATTTTTATGGTATTAGGTCTAACATTTAAGTCTCTAATCCATCTTGAATTAATTTTTGTATAAGGTGTAAGGAAGGGATCCAGTTTTAGCTTTCTACATATTTCTGGTCATTTTCCCAGCACCATTTATTAAATAGGGAATCCTTCCCCCATTTCTTGTTTTTCTCAGGTTTGTCAAAGATCAGATGGTTGTAGATGTGTGGTATTTTTCTGAGGGCTCAGTTCTGTTCCATTGGTCTATATCTCTGTTTTGGTACCAGTACCATGCTGTTTTGGTTACTGTAGCCTTGTAGCATAGTTTGAAGTCAGGTAGCGTGATGCCTCCAGCTTTGTTCTTTTGACTTAGGATTGTCTTGGCAATGCGGGCTCTTTTTTTGGATCCATATGAACTTTAAAGTAATTTTTTCCAATTCTGTGAAGAAAGTCATTGGTAGCTTGATGAGGATGGCATTGAATCTATAAATTACCTTGGGCACTGTGGACATTTTCATGATATTGATTCTTCCTATTCATGAGCATGGAATGTTCTTCCATTTGTTTGTGTCCTCTTGTATTTCATTGAGCAGTGGTTTGTAGTTCTCCTTGAAGAGGTCTTTCACATCCCTAGTAAGTTGGATTCCTAGGTATTTTATTCTCTTTGAAGTGATTGTGAATGGGAGTTCATTCATGATTTGGCTCTCTGTTTGTCTGTTATTGGTGTTTAAGAATGCTTGTGGTTTTTGCACACTGATTTTGTCTCCTGAGATGTTGCTGAAGTTGCTTATCAGCTTAAGGAGATTTGGGGCTGAGTTGATGGGGTTTTCTAAATAGACAATCATGTCATCTGCAAAGAGGGACAATTTGACTTACTCTTTTCCTAATTGAATACCCTTTATTTCTTTCTCTTGCCTGATTGCCCTGGCAAGAGCTTCCAACACTATGCTGAATAGGGGTGGTGAGACCATCATTCTCAGTAAACTATCGCAAGAACAGAAAACCAAACACCACATGTTCTCACTCATAGGTGGGAATTGAACAATGAGAACACTTGGACACAGGAAGGGGAACATCACACACAGGGGCCTGTTGTGGGGTGGGGGGAGGAAGGAGGGATAGCATTAGGAGATATACTTAATGTAATTGATGAGTTAATGGGTGCAGCACACCAACGTGGCACATGTATACATATGTAACAAACCTGCACGTTGTACACATGTTCCCTAGAACATAAAGTACAATTAAAAAAAAAAAGAAGAATTAAAGAAAATGTTCCAGAAGTAAGAGCCATAATTTTCCACACTGAAATATTCACTTGAGTATCCAGGGTAATTGATGAAAATAATCCTACACAATAGGTTTTATCATATAACCATACCGGCTATAAACTGCCCAACTTTATGGACAACATTGTAAATTATAATGTGAATGAACCTCTTGGTGCCTTCTGTGATGTTGCCCTGGCTTATTGCAATGCAATGGCCCTTTTCAGCAATCTAAACCATTATGAAATTTTACAAAACAGAATGAAGCAAAGTTCCCATAAAATTCTGAGGCAGCAGTTGGGTAGTAGAGGCTTCATATGAAGACATGAGACTTCTCAATAATACTGAAAGCTAGGAAACAGTGAATAAGTCTTTAAAAAGCTTTGTTGGTCGTCGTTGTTGTTGCTGTTGAGATGGAGTCTCACTTTGTTGCCCAGGCTGGAGTGCAGTGGCAATATCTCAGCTCACTGCAACCTCCGCCTCCCAGGTTCAAGCAATTCTCCTATCTCAGCCTCCCAAGTAGCTGGGATTACAGGAGCCCACCACCACATCTGGCTAATTTGTTTTTTATATTTACCACAGGCAGGGTTTCACCATGTTGGCCAGGCTGGTCTCAAACTCTTGACCTCAAATGATCCACCCACCTTGGCCTTCCAAAGTACTGAGATTACAGGTGTGAGCCACCATTCCCAGCCAAGTCTTTAAAATTCTAAGAGAAAGATGCTTTCCCACTTATAACTCCATAAGAAGCCAAACAATAATGTAAGGATAAAATAAAACAAATAAAAGATATTTTCAGACAGCAAGCTGTCAACTAGTGTACCTCCATTGGTGCTTAGAAATCTCCTGGGAATTTTATCCAGCAACATCAGGAAGGAAAACTGAAATGTGGAAATCATGGAAGCCAGGAAACCAGAAATCTAAATTAGGAGAGATGTAGAGAATTCTTAGTGTGATGGTGTGTGGAGATATCAATTTAAAAACCATCAGAGAAACAGTCTAGATTGGAACAAGAAACTACTTTTACAAAACTTTTCAAAAATAAGAAATTGATAGAATAACTGAGGTGACTGAATAAAATGAGAGGAGATTACAAAATTAGGGGACAAATTAGGGATAAATTAATTAGTGATAAGCGCTTACTATTTTTTTTTTTTTTTTTTTTTTTTTGAGACAGAGTCTTTCTCTGTTACCCAGGCTGGAGAGCAGTGGTGTAATTCACCTCCTGGGTTCAAGCGATTCTCATGCCTCAGTCTATGGAGTAGCTGGGATTACAGGTGCCTCACACCACACCCAGCTAATTTTTCTATTTTTTTTTTTTTTTTTTAGTAAAGATGGGGTTTCAGCATGTTGTCCAGGCTGGTCTTGAACTCCTGGTCTCAAGTCATCCACCCACCTATGCCTCCTAATGATTTTAAAAGGTATTATTAAGTCTAAGAAAAAAAAAACATAATGCACCAGAATAAAAAGTAATCATGGCATATCACAAGGCTTAGCTGGGAGTCAGTCACGTAATCATGCTAGTTATAATAATGCTAATATTAAATATTAATCTCTCCAAGTTTATGATATAAGGAAAAGTGCAAGATGGGGAGATAGAAAAGCAGGGGCGGGGGAGGGTATGATGGGGCTATACATGAAAAAAACTGGGAAATTAATTAATAATGCTAATACTAAAAAGTGGTAAATAAAGAGAAATACTAAAAGAATAAGAATTGCAAGTGGTTGCCTCTGTGAAGTGGGAAACATGGAGCAGGATTGTGGTTCCACTGCTTCTAACAAAGTCTTGAAACAATTTCTCTCTCTCTCTTTTTTTTTTTTCCACACAGAGTATATGCAAACCTGCATTTCAGATAGCAATGTGGCATTTTAATTAGTCATTTGTTGTACAACTATTATATGATCAGTAGGTCTGGCAGCTATATATATTTATATATTTATTCATGGATCACTTCCTCAGTTCATGATAATCAGTTGTGTGTCCTGCTGAAAGTTGTCAACTTGCCAGTCAATCATCTTGCCTAATTCCTGGTAGCACCAGTCTCTGAGATTTACGTATTCTGCCCTCAATTCATATAAATCTTTGAGCCCTATTTGAGACTGAACTATCAGCAACCATAATGTTGCTATTTAAATTAATGTCAAGTACTATCTCTACCTAGAATCTTACAGTGCTTTGCATCCTGTAATTTGTACAATGGCGATATAGCTTTGTGGTTAAAAATATTTGGAATGGTTTAGAGTCTGCAGCTAGACTGTCTGGATTCAAACTTTGCCTCCAGAACTTACTGTCTTTCTGACTTTAGACAGTTATGTAAGCTGAGTCTCAGTTTATTGATTTATAAAGTGAGATGAATGGTACTACTTACCTCAAAAGATTAAATGTTAACTGAAATAATCCATGTAATGAGCTTATTGTGGTACTTGGCATTTAGTAAGTTCAAAAGAAGTGTTGGCTATTATCGTTATTATCTTCTTAGATCCAGGCTTAAAAGTATGGCATTCCCCCTAAAGTTATCAGCTTCTTCAATAGCTTGAACAATTTGGAATCCAGTGTCCTAACTGCCCAGCAGCTTGGTGCTCTGGGGCTTTTATGCAAATGGGACAAGAGGAGCTGTCTGTGGCTTTCCAAACATCTCTAAAACAAGTATGCAAATTGGGTTTAAACAGCCAGCATTGATTACATATGAAAAAATGATTCCAACACCTTCCGTAAAAATAATAAAAAAGTCAAGTTCATGATCAAACACAGTGAAAGCAAAGTAGTTTCAAAGGTGTGACTTTAGCTTTCTATTTAGATATATTTTAATCCTGTATGACATTCAGGAAAAAAAAAAAAAAAGAAACCTGGAAATTATATAAAGAAAATAAGAATGAAAAATTCTGCACCAATCTGAAATAAGAGAATGAGAATAAACATCAGATTATAAGAATAAAAATGAGGTCTTGTAGCTGTAAGGATAGTGTAAATCCATACATATAACTAAAACAGTCACTAATATCAGATGTGGCTGCAATTTAATTGTCCTGCATCCTTAAGAGTACTGAAGTCTCTGAAAAATTATAAAATATTAGTCTATTTTGCTCCTAATTTTTTTTATTATTTTTTATTTAAAACAAGACAGTGAGGATAAGCAATGATGAATTGTTTAAATGACAGGATGCTAAAGATCTAACAAACACAATTTTAACTTGTGTCAAGGTGTCTCAGAGGGTATTTTTGCACTTAGATGTGGTTATAATTATGCATGTGTACCAGTAAAAGATGCATTATGACATTTTAAACTTGCATCACAACTCATCTGTTTAATTGCTTATACACTATGCTACTGTGTAATAATAAAAGCATTTATTTGGCAAAATAATTAAAAATACGCTTTTTTCTCCCTTACTCATTTGGATTGGAATCCACAAATCAGACTGAGATGTAAATGAAAAGGGTACTTAGACTGCCATCTAGTACACATTTTTCTGTATAGCATTATTTCCAGAGCTGTTTGACTAACATCTCTAGCATTGGAATAAATATATGCTTAATCATAATTCCCCTTTTTTTGTATTGAAAATTGTATGTGGGTCATCCTTTTCACTCTTTGACCTAAATACTTCCCCTAACTATTGATTCACGAGTGTTTCAATTTGGATGTCAACTTATTAGTACTTCATTCCTTTGGCACAGTTGTAGAGGTTCAATCTACTAGGAATTTTCTTCAAAGCCTTGATGTGAAATATTCTTACTACTCAGTTATTTTCTTTTTTCAGAGATTGAACAAGGATTGGAACCAGGGGTCTCTCAGGAAGCAACATGACTTGGAAAAGAATTTCTCTTTTTCAAGGAAAAGACTTTATTTCTGTCTTAATTTAATTTAATAATTGTCTTAACTTAATACTTAATTTAGGAGAGCTAAATAATTAAACATGAGGCCAAAGTACATAAGAAAGTGGCAGTCTTTTATTGCAAATATGCACACACTCTTGGGCGAGGTTCTCCGGTCCTCAGGTATGGGGCCAGGGAAGTCGTGCCGGCACTCTGGGGTGAGGTTCTCCGGTCCACAAGTAGGATTGGCCGAAGAAGTCACGCCGGCTCCTGCTGGCAGTGGACTTTTATGCATTGGTACTGGAAGGGGGAGGGCAGTGGGCGGGATAAGGGTGTGATAGGGGCATCTCCATAGGCGTGGCCGGGTAAGTTTCGATCTCTTCGGATTGATGTCACCTGGCGCATGCTTGGTTGATCTGCATCTTCCCGGGCGCGGGCTGCATTTTCCCACTCGCGGGAAAGTTGGTGAGGAAGAACTCGGAAGCAACATGGAGTGTGCCTTCTTGTTCACCTTCCTCCATCTTGTCCTTTCTCCCTCACCCAAACAGTCCAACCTCTTATTGATTATAAGAATTTGGGGCACTGTTGTCTGTCTGGCTGCTTCCTGCTGTTAAGGGGCATAGTTAGGGTCTGAGGTTGGCAGTTGGGTGTAGGGATGCAGGAGCATTTGATTGAAGGTGACTCAGGTGATTTCTTGGACCCTGGCTCGGAGAAATTTTATTAAAATGGGAGCAAAACATAAGGCAAGGCAGAGAATTAGTATGGGAGTTAGGAATGGAAGCATTTGCTGTACTATAGGCAGCAGCCATACCGGTGGTCTGGGGGTTAAGGGGAGTTAAATTGTTGAAGCTCCTTTTTGATCTTGTTTAATGTTTGGACGTTGGTATTAACCAGGCCTGATTCACTTACGTAGTAGCAACACTCCTCTCCTAGGAAGAGACATGTTCCTCCTTTTTCAGCAGTAAGAAGATCTAATGCCTGTCTATTTTGTGCTGCTACCTGGGCCACTGAGGTGATTTGACGTTGTAAAGAGGCTAAGCTTTCAGCTGAAGCCTCTATGGCTGCCTGGACCTGAGTGGAGAGGGTCTGTGTGGATTGAATCGAGTGGGTGAGGGCCCCTGTTCCAAGTCCTGAGGCTACTAGGGACGATGCTAGGGAAACCCCAATAATTAAGGGAAGAAAAACGGCCTGCTTTTGGATGTTATTGCTGGGGCTGAGCTGGGAAGCTAGTTCGGACAATTCTCCTTCGCTATATAGGGTTAAGCTAGACACTAAAGATACCGGAACACAAAGGGATTGGGTGATGAGGGTATGGTTAAGAGTTTTAGATAGAGTTCAGTTACACTAAAAGTAGCCTTCAATGGGGGCTGTCTGGGTCTTGCTGGGAGCTTGAGTGCAATTACACCATGAAGAGTTTGGAGTAGAGTGGCAAAAAGGAAGGGTTTGACTCTGTGGATTATGGTATAATGGGACTTGAGGCAAGGATGTTGCTTGAGAGGAGCTGGTAGAGTCGGTGGTGATATTGAAAGCAGTTGGTAGAGGGACTGCCACTAAGGGAGCTTTTCCGAGTGCAGTGCAAAGGAAGCAGTGGGAGAGGTTTTTCACTCCGGCAGCCTGGGTTAAGTCAAGTCCTTGGCGAATAAGTGTTAACCATGAGAATGGGTCCTCATTGTTAGGGGGCCTAACTGCTTCTGTAGTTTTTGTTCATGAGATTTTGTGGCTGAGGTTAAATTCTGTAGGGCCTGTACACCTTTAGGGAGATGTACTTGCTGTACTTATACTCTCTTTACCTGGATGGTTGCAGTAGGATATGAGGAAACAGATAATGCATATAGTCCACCTTTAACTCCCTGGGCCCACTGAGGGTCCCAGGGATCATTAATAATAAGACTATATGTTCCTGGCGAAGGGCTTTGAAACATATCCTTATGTTGGGATTGTGCACTGAAGTCATACAAAGGATGGATTTTGCAGTAATTGTATGGACACCCTAGGTTGGTTTCTTGCCAGTAGTTTTTACAATTATATTGTTTGGTTGAGGACCCGGTTAGACAGCTGAAAAGATTTGTATATGGGAAGGACAGAAATCTTAGATGCCATTTAATGCATAATTCTCTGGTATTGTCATAAGTTGGGCCACTTCAAAACAATAAATAGTTAAATAAAGTAGAATATTGTATTTCATTAAAAGGTACAATAATTTGTCTCAAGGACAAAGCTTTCAATAATCAAGTAGCCTAAAGTATTAATGAATAAAGAAAAGAACTTTTTTTTCAGTAATGTCTGCAGAGTAGAAAAGTAATGCCTAATCAAATCTCAGAATTACGACTTAAATAATGGTAAAATAGGACTACATAACCATTTATTCTTTTTATCTTTCAATGTATAAGGTTTCTTGCTAATAATATTTTATCTGATTTCAGGATATTAAATTTGGAGGGAGATGTTAAAGATAACAATCCTATCCTATGTCTCCAAAATAATTTCAAGTAAAGCCCATTTCTCTTCTGTAGCACCATCAACAACTTTCATTCACTTAATGTCTTTAAAGTTTTGACTTATTTTAATTTAAAGAACATGTGAAAATTTGAATTCTAAAATAACACCAAATATTATGCATATTTTAAAATGTAGGAAATTCAGCTAAAGTTGGATTTTTAAAAAATGCTTCAATGTGTTTATAGCACAAAGAAAAATGAAAATAAATGAGCAAAGCATTCAGTTTAATATATACGAATTGAATCAAATTATATTATTCAGTACCTTGATAGTATAAATTTTAATGCAATTTAGCCTCCTGTTTTCACATAAGATGCTCTCTTAAATTGATGTAAACATAATAAACCTATACTTTATTTTTTTCCACTTCATCACCTCCATGGAGTTCTCTTTACCTCCACTAAGAGGTAATTATCTCTTAATAGTTAGCAAGCCACTAATGGCAGGACTCTTTGTCCTATGTTTCCAGTTGCCTGCCAGTTGTATGAGTTTGTTAGGGCTTCAATAAAAGGCACCACTGGGTGCTTAAACAACGGAAATTTATTTTCTTAAAGTTCTGGACGCTAGATATTGAAGATCAATGTGTCAGCAGGTTTGGTTTTGCCTGAGGCCTCTCTCCTGGGCTTGTAGATAGCTGTCTTTTTCTGATGTCTTTACATGATCTGTCCTCTGTGTGTGTTCTTATTCTAATCTTCTCTTTTTATAAGACACCAGTCATATTGGATTAGGGCCCACACAGATCACCTCACTTTACTACAATTACCTCTTCTCTCCAAATATAATCACATTCCAAGCTACTGGGGGTTAGAACTTTAACAGATGAAATTGCAGGCTACAAAATTCAGTCTATAAAATCTGCTAAGCTTAATTCTTTATTTGGTCATCATATGTTCAATGTCCTTCACAACCACATCTATCACTTCTATTAACTCATATTACTTATTTCTGGATGTCTTATGTTGTTGTATTTAACTTTCTTGAAGTTATTTATTACCCAACTATACGATAATTCTCTTGAGAACAAGTGTTTAGCTCTTTTTCTACATTTACATTGTGTTTTATGGAAGTGAATGTTCAATAAATACCTACTGATTGGCTTTCCTGTGACTACTAATGCTTTAAGATTTTCTGTCCTCTTCCTTGCTGTCCACTAATCCAGCATCTTTAGACAAATGTTCAACTCCAATGTAGAAAGCGATTTATAACAAAATGGGCATAGTCATCCACTTTATAAAAGAAAGTAGTTTTCTGAAAACTTAGTAATAATTTCTTATCTGTTTTTTAAATTTGTACCTTCTCATTTTAAAATTTCTTAAGGATATTCAGAGTTCTGTGAAAAGTAATTTATCTCTTCAACAAAAACTCTATACTGCAATTCAAATCTATGGTCAAATATGAAACATGAATACAGATGTGAGATATTGACTAACCCTCCTTACTAATTTACACACTCTGTAATTAAGCCAGGGGCTGTTTAAACTATACATTTTAATGCAAATGCACATTCAGAAATATTTGTTATTGCATCCTTCTTAAGACAATAGAAGACAAAGGCTCTAAATCACTTCCTGTATATTAAGTATTAGAAGCCAAGAAAGGGAACAATCAATTTCAGATATTCAAAAAATTATTTTAATATTATTTCAATGTTAGTCTACTTACATGCTCTCTTTGGAACCCAAAGTTCCCTGTCCTGTGCATTCTTTGAATTTTGACAACTCATGGGTGCATTAAAATAAAAAAGTAATACATTTTTGAATTTCAAATTTTATCTAGCATTTAAATTATTTTTAGTGGAGGATTTATTCAAGCACCTGGTCCTCCAATGAAATTCAAAATTTTTATTTTTAATGTATTTTAATCTTTTTTTTTTTTTTTTTGTGACAGAGTCTCATTCTGTTGCCCAGGCTGAAGTGCAGTGGTAGGATCTTGATTCATTGCAACCTCCGCCTCCCAGGTTTAAGTGATTCTCATGCCTCAGCCTCCCAAGGAGCAGGGACTCTAGGTGTGTTCCACCACACATAGCTAGTTTTTATATTTTTTAATAGAGACAGGGTTTCACCATGTTGGCCAGGCTGGTCTTAAACTTTGGGCCTTAAGTGATCTGCCCACCCTGTTCTCCCAAAGCGAAGGTATTATGGGTGTGAGCCACCATGCCCAGCCAATGTATGTTAATCTTATGCTGTTTCACATATATTCAGTAATGACAAATCACTTAGAGGAGGCACAGGGGTAATGTCAAAATTTAACCTTATCATTAAAATTATTGAAACTATAGTGTCAGTACCCCCTATCTTTTAAATATAGAAAGCATTAAACATAATCAAAGTGAAGAATTGATTTGCACTAATTCTTGGAAACTGGCAAATATCTAAAAATATGACATGACTAATTTGGTTTGAAAAATTCCCAAATAGCATTATCATTATTCAAACTACAGAGCATCTATGTTCAAAGACTAATTGAATATGCTTTTATTTTCACTGGGCTGGACATGCAGTGATTAATTGAGGTTATTATAACCATGATTGCTTGGTTCATCTCATTACCTAAATGTCATCATAAAAGAAATCCTGAAATTAGAACTTTGGACAAGTAAATATTAATATGCATATAAAAAGGTGTCTGAAACTGCCAGCTGGATTTTGCCTTACATGTATTTTCTATGGCTTTTGTATGGCGTTTGTATTTTGTATGGCTAAGATAAGAAGAGACAAATGTTAGTGGATGATATTTATTATTTGAAGATGTCACATAGAATTCCATATTTGTGTCTTCTTTTGAAAAAGTGATTATCCGACAACAAGGACCCACTTGCCTACATGGTGACTGGCGAATGAAACTAAGCAGTCACTGGCTTGTTCAGGCAGGACAGGCATGCTCCCATCCCACCATAGTCCACATCACTACCACTCTCTATTGTGTTACCGCTGAAATCATTCATTCACCTGCCCGCCATGTATTAATTAATTTATATTGGCCACATTTTATACCAAGTGGAAAAAATGGAAAATATTTAGAATTTGAAAACGTATCCATGTTTGCATCAAAATCTTGGTAAAGCTGAAAATGTAGGACACGTAAAAATTGGAAATAAAGACTATAACAAAATATGTCCACATTACTAAAGTATAGAAACTCATTCTTCAAGAATAGAAGAAAATAGAAATAGACACAGGGAGGGGAATAACACACACAAGGGCCTGTTGAAGGAGGGTGAAGGCGGAGAGCATTAGAGAAAATAGCTAATGCATGCTGGGCTTAATACCTAGGTGATAGGTTGATAGGTGCAGCAAACCGCCATGGCACATATTTACCTATGTAACAAATCTGCACATCCTACACATGTACCCAAGAACTTAAAAAAGAAGTAATAATATTAAAAGGAGAATGTGTTTTTATAGACCCTATACTGGACCTTGTAGTACTAATTTTAAGGTCCTTAAGTGTCTTTTAACATCAAAGACATTAAGAATCCTTTAGTATTAAGTAGAGTTTATTGATTTCTAATTCTTCAAAATTGGTGATTCATGTAGTTAGCATAAAGCAACTTACTTTTGACTAGATGTGGTTAAATTATAGAAATCAATTATATTATCAAGTCCACTGGACAACACTATGATTCAATTCAACACTATGCATTGCTAAAGTATTGTGTCACTTTAGGCTTCAAGTGAAGATTCCTGTGATATTGCCAAATCAATAAGATTTGGAAATTCTCTCATTACTCATATTCATTCATTTAAAAAACTTCAATAGAAGTTTTTATAATCAAAGGTATACAATTAATATTAAATCTATAAGAAACTGAAAATGCAAAATGGACTAAGGTATACAACTAATATTAAATCTATAAGAAACTGAAAATGTAAAATGGACTTCTAAAAGTAATTAGCTAAGAAAAAATTTCCCGGCCAGGCACGGTGGCTCAAGCCTGTAATCCCAGCACTTTGGGAGGCCGAGGCAGGCGGATCACGAGGTCAGGGGATGGAGACCATCCTGGCTAATACAGTGAAGCCTTGTCTCTACTAAAAAAAATAAATAAATAAGTACAAAAAAAATTAGCCAGGCCTGGTGGCGGGCGCCTGTAGTCCCAGCCACTGGGGAGGCTGAGGCAGGAGAATGGCGTGAACCCGGGAGGCAGAGTTTGCCGTGAGCCGAGATCGCGCCACTGCACTCCAGCCTGGGCGACAGAGCGAAACTTTGTCTCAAAAAACAAACAAACAAAAAAAGTAAAGAAAAGAAAAAAGATTCCTTGGTAGTATAGAAGAAATTATTTAAACAAGAGTACTTGAAGATCATATACTTACCAATCTGGTTAAGTTATACCAAAACAACAGATGTATTCAGTGAGGGGAAAAATATGCTTTCATCTGTGCTTTAATTTTTTAGAGAGTCAAATAAAAGAGAGAAATAGAGAGAGTGAGACGAGGGGAAGGGAGGGGAAGAAGAAGGGAAGGGAAGAAGGGGAGAGAAAAGGAAAAGAAGGGAAGGGAAAAGAAAGAGAGAGGAAAGGAAAGGAAAAGGAAGAAAAAAAGGAAGGACGGAAGGAAGGCAAAATCTCAGTAGTAAAAGTGGTTTAAGAAGTCATCACACTTGGCCCCAACCCAATTAATAAAAAAAATGCTTCCTGGAAAATGGTAAGACCTTTCCTAATGAAGAAGAGTATATAAGGGTATATAATACTTAAGTTAATAAGTTAGAAAATGCTGAAATTAAGCCAAAGTCTGCTTTTCTTTCTTTTTTCTTTTTTTCTTTTTTCTTTTTATTATTATTTTTTTTTTTTTTTGGAGAAAGAGTTTTGCTCTGTCACCCAGGCTAGAGTGCAATGGCGCGATCTCGGCTCACTGCAACCTCCGCCTCCCCCGTTTAAGTGATTCTCCTGTCTAGGCCTCTGGAGTAGTTGGGATTACAAGTGCACAGCACCTCGCCTGGCTAATTTTTTGTATTTTAGTGGAGACAGGCTTTCACTGTGTTGCCCAGGCTGGTCTCAAACTCCTTAGCTCAGGCAATCCACCAGCCTTGGCCTCCCGAAGTGGCAGGATTACAGGCCTGAGCCACGGTTCCCGGCCTTCTTACAATTTCTACAGTTCAGGCCTATTTTGACCCTACATCGACAAAACTGCCATTTTAAAACTTTGCACTACATAATGTAGATATAACTTCAAAAAATATAGTTAGCCTAGTTTATAAACTCTACTCCATGTTAGAAGTATGATCTGGTACCTCCTAGCAGCGGTTGTCCTTTGGTCTTCTGGAAATTTTAAACTTTTAACTTTAGTTATGACTGCTATTAACAGGAATTACTGCTGCTGAAAACTCTCAAATTATTCAACTATAGGATTTTTCAACTGCATAGGATCAGTCCATTACTCTCTTTAAAGAGCATAATATGATTTTTTTCTTAAAGTTTTATAAGCTTTGAAGCTAGTGAGACCCGATCCAAATTCTTGGATTAATAAGAATAATCTCAGTTCTGTCAGATCATACTAACCTGATAATTGGTGTGCCACTTTTCATATTTACTTAGAAAAACAATGTGAATAAATAGTCACAACTCATTTTCTAAAGTTAAGACGTAATTGCTACTCAAGAATTTTTCACTCCTTATCAGTCCTTTCACTACTACATTCAAGAGGCTTCAAGCCTCATGATCTAATTACCTCCTAGACGTTCCACCTCCAAATACATTGGAGGTTAGGTTCCATTGTATGATTTTTGGGGTTACAAAATCATTCAGTCTGTAGCACTCAGAGTAAGGGCAGATCCTTCACACTTGGTCCTGAAATGGAAAGTCATGTGGGTGCAGACTTACATCAGTCACCAGCATCGAGCATAATCCCAGTGAACCTTCAAGACTTCAAGATATTTGAGAAATAACTAAATGCTTTTTGTGCTGTTAGTGAGTGCAATAATTATCATCATCATCACCATCATCATCATCATCATCATCATCATCTGGGAGTTTTAGTTTGCACAGCATAATGTAACAAAAGTTAATTAACACCCTGGTCAGTAACTTTGATCAGATTCTCAAATGAGTTTTGTTATCCCCAAAAAAGGCTAAGAGTTACTGCCACACAAAGTGCCATGAAAGCACAAAATGGTGTGACTGTTTGGCAGTTCTCTGCTGTATTTCTTCATGACATACTGCTAAACTATGTAATTCAACATGCTGGTTCATCATAGGAAAACATTTTCATCATAACCCATTATTATCATTAGTTTATCCTCACAATATAGAAAAATAAATTACCGTGATGTCCTCTAACTTCCTCATCTAAGTCTTATTTATTTCTGGCTGGAATATTTTTTTATATTCCAGGCTTCTAATTAACAAATATTAATAACTAGGAAACTATGAATAGGAAAATTATATTTCAACCTTTTCCAAAATGCTAGTTTTCATTTAACTATGTGAAGTATCTATTTCTGTTTCATTTTCTTCAACTATACATTCCTGAAAGATGTTGCACAATCTACTGACCTGTTATTCCATGACTGTGTCCTGAAATTACTGCACTCATGTAATCTATGCTAGATAAGAAGATCATTAGAAAAACCCTCAGGAGCACACTGATGTTCACAGACCTTAAATGATTTGCCTGAGATCACACAGCACCTCAATGGCAGACCTGGGACTATAACATAGGACTTTTGGCTCTCAAATCACTCATTGTTACTAAAATATGCTGTGTGACTTAAGAGTGTTAATCAGTACTCTAGAGACTGCCTATCTGAGCATCCATAGGCAGGCAGAATTTGCCAACATCCAGGAATTTTGTCATTTTATTAGGCCTCATAGAAAAACTTAAGATTAGGATTTTCTGAGGATCTGAAAGGCAAAACTCTGTATACTACTAAGAAGTGTCCTCTGACTTACTCTCCATTAATCCCTCGTTACTAATTTTCCTAAATGTGTCCAGACTAGCTTCTGGGTATGCATTTGGTGATCGTAAGTCTATGATAAGTAGGTGTAAGTATATGGCTTAAATGTATGTCCAAAAGTCAAGTATGTGCACAGAAAACTCCTGGAAATTTATTTTATAAATCAATCACCACTCAAACCTACTTTTGTCTATAGTTTAGTCATCAAAAATAAATAATCCTTTCAAGCTAATTCAACAGGTAATTTTCAAGTGTTTACTATATACAAGGTACTCTATTATATATGAGAGATACCAAGATGAACATAGAAAGGCAGCTGTTCTCAAAATGTTCACATTCTAAAATAGACACTGCTGATCTGGCAAATAGTGTGGTCCTCTTACTGTGAAATCATATGATCTAAATTTTGAATTCATATAATTTTATTCCTAAAGACTACAATACACTTCTCTTCTTGCATGAAAAACGTATCTTTACTATCATTTTTGGCTTTAAAAATTCTAATCTTATTGAATGCTCATGCAGAAGCCAGCTCTAGAAGGAGGTGTGACATTAGTTGCCAGGGGTTGCATCTTTATATTGCTTTGAAAAATTAAACATGACTTTCATGGAAAACCTACTTTAATGTTTTATTAGCATTCTCCAAATGCTTCCCTTTTCCATTTGTATTGATAAGCATTAAAATACATCCACTAAAGACATTTTTACATTATTTTCTTAAATGTGAGCCAATTTTAATTTAGTAGGCAATTATTTTGAGTGAGTGAAAGTTAAATATGTGTCATTTTTACCTAATTTACTCCAGTTAATATTAATTTCTAGTCAGTAATTTTACTATCAGCTATAACGACAAAGAGGCTTATGACACCACATGCCTCCCTACCACAACACACTGGCACGGCGATGCTGAGCTTGAACTGTCATCCTCTGGAGAAGGACAGCTGAGACATCAATGAGACATTCTGTTCTCTTCTTATAAAATATGTCTTATTTTCTCACAGGACTCTCCAGAATGAAGGCAAGGCAGACAGCAGGATTGAAGCAATTCATGACTGCAAATTTAAGGAATGATAAAAGACACATTTCAAAATACCAGATCTGTGATTCATGCCCGTTACTTCCTTTAGGACATGGCCCACAATTCACCTTTTAAAGAAAACTTTTTTTCTATCCTCATCTGTGAGTAAGGTGACCTTATAGTTTATTGCTTAACTGGAACACTGTTGATAATGAAATGGTGCTATAAATAATAGGGCTGAGATGAGAGGCATAAACCAACCATCCCTACTAAACTGGGATGAATGGCCAAATTATCCATGAAGCAAACACCGTTCCTTTAACAATCTAATAGTATTTACTACAGGTTTTACTTATTTGACATTTACCATATGCTACTGAGTGCTGCTTATATTTTATGTATATGTTGTTATAGCTTTTGAGAGCAGAAAGAGTACCTTTTACTTGCTTGTTTCTCCAGGTACTAATACAAATCCTATACATAGCATGCACTCGGTAGATATGATTGAAGTTAGTGCTTGAACAGAGTTAGTTCTTAAGATTTGTCAAAATAATCTGTATTAGTCAGGGTTCTCCAGAAAAACAGAACTGCAATTGGCTCATGGGATTGTAGAGGCTGAGAAGTCCCAGACCTTTAGTCAGTAAGCTAGAGACCCAGGAGAGTGGATGTATAGTTCCTGAAGAAAGCTGGTGTGCTCCATATCCAAAAAGAGTCTATTTTTCAGTTATAGCCCCGGCTCATACAGTTAAGTAGGATGAGTTCACTCCTACTTATGGAAGGGTCAGCATTTTTGTTCTATTTAGGCCTTTAGTGGGTTTTATTGGGGCCACCCATATTAGGGAAGGCAATCTGCTTTACTTAAGTCTACAGGTTCAAATGTTAATCTTGTCCAGAAACATCCTCACAGACACACCTGGAATAATGTTTGACCAAATATCTGCATACCCCATGGCCCACTCAAGTAGATACATGAAAATGACCATTACAGAACCCATCGTATGATATTTCTAATGACAATGACTTCAGTTAATATTATTGTATCTTTACCTATATGGCTTGATTTTGGCTACTGCAAGATCTTCACTGCTTCTGCTGGATTTCCCCAAATTGCCTAGGAGCACATTTGTTAATACTATTAATGATAACAACTTAGGAACTGTGAAGACATAGTTGAATAGGGCAGTTTCTGCTTTCAGAGACCTAAAGGTCTTATTTGGAAGAGGAGATAATAAATACACATGAAAGATGACTCATAAAGAGTCAATAAATCATGTAATGTCTGCAATACAAACAGAAAATACAAAACAATGTGGTGAAAAGTATGAAAATTTGACATCTGAAAATCTATGTTTGAGTAACTTCTGTACCATTTCAGAAAGACCTGCATTTGGATCCAGCTCTATGAATTAATATCTATGTAATCTTAGACTTTTAGAACTTCATTTATTCTACTGTAAAATATAATCAGCAATAAACTTTTATCATATAATTGTTGTGTGACTGGCACATAGTAAGCACTAAATTATAATTGTCATAACCATTATTCCATTATAACATTCTCATTACTATTCTATCAACAGCTATGATTTATTCTGGTTTATTATGTTATCATTAAATGTAGATAAAACTAAGCCTAAAAAATTATTGTGAAGAGTAAATGATATAATACAAACTTGGTTTGTTATAATTTTTGAGAGCAAAAACTGTTTAGTTAATGTGTTTAGTTAACATGTTTAGTTAGCTTAAACCACTGTGCAAGTATTAATTGGAAGTATTACTGTCATTACTTTAACAGAGTAGATATATGCCACAGATAACATGGCTGTGTCTAAGATTCTGTAGATATTTAGGGCTGAAATGAGATTAGACCAACAAATGATTCAATGAGGTGTTCTTTAAAATATTTTTATTGTTTCTCTGTATTCTTCTACTATATTCTTTTATGAGAATATATAATAGGGTTTGAAACTGAAAATTTTCTAATCTGGGGTTACAGCAGTCAGGGGAATGTTTGATAGAAAAATGCAGGAAGGGAACAAAATGAGGAAGATATTTTCAGGTGGCCCTCAAACTGAAAGGTTTTGTCTTTTGGCACAAATCTAGAAAGTCCTAGGTAAGTCTTACTCTCATACCACAATTTTCAGAAAAGTCCTTCACTGTCACAGTGAAGAATAAACACAAAAATGCTCATATACAGGAACCGACTTTGTAAAGACACTGCTTTATTAAAAAGAAATTGAAGCACAAAAGCTACAGTTGCATAGTTTGAACTTCCTCCCTCCAAGACTGAGCTTGCAGTAGATTTAGATGAACAGGCCAAACGTGGAATTAGAATACTAGTCCCAATATAAACAATTTAAAGTCCCAATTTAAAGACAGCAGCACGCAAAACCACATGATCACAGAGAAAGAGAGCTTTGTAGAACTAGAAGTTAAAAAAAAAGAATTTAAAGAGAATCTGAGTGACTAAATATTGAGGGTCCAATTTAATCAACTCTAAAATACAATTAAAATTTCATATTAATGATAATTGTATATGTTTATATTTCTATTTAAGGGTAGTTAAGAGGATGCTTTAGAAGTCGTGAGAACTGAGTAAAAGCAGAAACACAATCTTACAGATTTTCAAATGTGTAACCATTTTTTTTAAGGGACATGTAGAAAAGGAGCAGGTACTGATTGATAGCATCCAGTGATTAGCTGTCATTACTTATATTTCCTTTGACACATCTTTCTTTTTAGGGTTGATAACATTCTTTTTCAAACAATTTATTTTTATTAGTCTCTAATTAATTTCAGTTACTTATATATAAAATAGTTTAAAGTAATAAAGATCTAAGTTAAAATTGTAGCTCTCACACTAATTTTTTATTTAGAACAAGCCATTTGGGGTAAAATAGGACCCTGTTCATAGTAATGAGGATTGAAGGCATATAAAGGGTTTGGCAGCAGAATGACAGGTTTCATAAAGGTTATTCATTTTATTACAATAATAAGTCCCTAATTCAAAGACAAAGGATATGGAAGTCTTTCATTCTTTTACAATGTCTTTCTGTCTTTTTCTTCCCACAATTTTATCTCATTGCCCTCTTCTTTTCTCTATCCTTTACTTCTTACCCCACTCAGAGGGAAATAAAGGAGATGAAGAACTCCTAGAAGGTTCAACCTTCACAGTCAAAAGTGTTCCCAAACAAAGAGAAGAAGAAGACACAGAGAGATACGTGGAACAGTTAGACTGGTAGGTCAACAGAGATGTGTGATAGGAAAAAAGGGGTCATTAAATGGCAACTCGTATTTACCATAACATCTGAGGATGACTCAGCCCTAAGTTGGGAGCTAAATATCTTAAAAGCACCACCTGGCCCTTGTGGTATGAAAATATCACAAGGTGTCTTTTCATTCAGTTTTTGGGATTAAGGTGCTTTGAAAACTTCTGTAGAACTAAATGTGTTGAACTTTCTATGAATAATGGTTTGGCAAACCCCTGTTGTGTTCCCCTAGTATTAAGATTATCATCTGTGCAGACATATATATGTAAATCTGTTCTGTTATATTTTTGTTATTTTAAGACATTAGAATGTAATTTATTGGATTCAGTATGTAGGAAAGATAATATATATGTATTTGAATATTTGTTGAATTATTAATTAGTAATGGAAACTTGATCTAGTCATTTCAATTGCCGGGTCTTGGTTTCTTTATTTGCATAATGTAAAATTGTTTTTCCGTATTTCTATGATTTTTATAGTAGTAGTCCAGAACTTAGCTGTATAACAAATGAATTTTTTTATTTATTTATTCATTTTGAGACGCAGTCTCACTATGTTGCCCAGGCTGGAGTGCAGTGGTGTTATCTTGGCTCACTGCAACCACCACCTCCTGGGTTCAAGCAAGTTTCTCCTGCCTCAGCCTCCTGAGTAACTGGGATTACAGGCACCTGCCACCATGCCCGGATAACTTTTTTGGTATTTTTAATAGAGACAGGGTTTCACCATATTGGCCAGGCTTGTCTCAAACTCCTGACCTCAAGTGGTTCACCCTCCTTGGCCTCCCAAAATGTTGGGATTACAGGCATGAGCCACCATGCCCTACCAGAAATGAACAATTTTAAGGCTTTGGTCACTCAATCTGTGGCTAGTGACTCATAATATCTAAAACACAGTGCTACTTTTTTAAGTCCTGAATTAACCAAGTGAACAATCATTAACTTTTACTTTTGTTAGCTGTAAAGTTCCCTGTAGAATCCTTCCAATAGGATAAGGAATCGTTTTAACAGTCAAATCTATACAATTAGAATAAATTCCTTGCACATTTCAATGTCTAGGAAAGAAACGGGCATGAGGTGGTAAACTGATTAATAGAATTTTCCGTTTACTTTACAATTTATCTAAAAAAATTCTTTTAGTTTCTAATGCTTTTGAAATCTTTTTAAATTAGTCTGTTTCCTAATTTAAAACTACACTCAAATAAACAATTTAAATTTGTTCAGTTTCTTAAAGTAGATTCAACATAAGTCTTTCTTCATGGTCAGAAGTTCTTGTTGTCTGAGAGTCATTATTTAGAATGGGAACTCATTAGGCTGTTAATGCAGGTATGGTTGAAAATCAAGTTGACATATCTTTGGCCCTGAAGATATTTTCTGGACATAACTTTTAAATACATTCCTGCTATGCTTAGCTGTCAAACACATGTTTCAAAGTGTAGAGGACAGAAAAAAAATTCTGATTCATTGAGCAGTGACTGTTTCATCTTCATTTCTTTTACACTTGCAGCCACTCTTTCATCAAGCTCTTCTCACTGCACACCAGCACTCACTGGTAAAAATAGATTGCAGTTGCCTGATACATTCTATTGCAAGTAATAAACTTAGCATCAAGTCTTTATTCTTCATCTTCAAAGTACTTGGTAAACATTAAATAATTAATCCCCACAACACATTTGGGAAGTAGGCATACATTATCACCATGACAAAACTGGAGGCACCCTGAAATTAAATGAGTTGCCCGAGGGTACACATCAAGTTATTATCAGAGTTGGAATTAGTTGTTGCTTCCCATTCTCATTTTAAGACCTCGCCAGGTTCTCTCTTATCCTCATAAGAACTCAAGTCCACTTTCTGCCTAATTTTCATTGGCTCAACCATCTGTTGCAAATATAATTTGTGTATTTATGGTAATAATTTTGGATATGAGAAATTCAGTTTTAGTAACCAATAATGCTATTAAATAAATTTCATATTTCAGCTTGCCCTGATACTGACCAAAAGATTTCACCTTTAAACAGAAGATCAGATGATAGCTTCCCAGGAGGAAAATATACCACTCAACAAGTTAGCAAAACAAAAAAAGTGTTTCGAAGTCCTGTTTTTAAAATAAACAGTGTCATATTTTTACCGTAACAGGTGGAATGGACTTTTGGCAAGAGCAATGAATATTCACTGAGGAAATAGTAAGTTTAAAAACAAAATAAGCATCTCCATTAGCATTTTTTGAACACTAAGTCCTTGCTAGGAACTGTACGTGGCAAAGAATTAATCATAGTCTAAGTCCCACGGGCTCAGGCAATATTCCCATTAATATTCACTTGTAAGTAACTGCAGTTGTATTTGCTAATAAAATCCCAAATGAAGTGCAGGTCATTCTTTCAGCAATCCCTACACTTTCTCAGAGGATGTATGTTTTATAGTTCCCAAGTTAAAGAGTTCTACAAGACAGAGCCATGCCCTGACACTTATCACAGAATTAACAGAATTTTACCCCCATCATATCTAGTTGATAAACAGCCTTTGGTGAGCTGAACTCATGTTGCTGTGTGCTAATTGGCCAGTTAGATTCATTTGGTGTTGCTGAGCCTTTAAACAAATTAAAGTTAATTGGAATCAGGAATGGATCAGTCACCTTAGTACTCAATCTGTTTAGCGGTTCTCTTCAACTCATTGCTTTTCTCTTTTTTTGTTCATTTTCATGTTCCTTGCACAACCCAAGTGCAGCGTTCTCTCTCTATTTGTCTCTATTGTGAGTATATATTTTTACAAAATATTTCAAAAAGAATTATTTGAGGACAAGTGGCAAAACACAACACAACAGGATTAATAGAATCAACACCTCTAAGATACAATTCATGAGTGTTGTTTTCATGTAGCTTTTCCCAATATGTCTCTGACCTCTCAGGGTTTTTCATTTTGTTATTTTGAGTCCTGTTCTAGTAGAACCTGGGCCTGGAAAGAGCCTCAACATATTCAGCTCATTTAGTTCTCCATCAGAGATGGTATTAAAGTTATTTTATCCACGAAATAAAGGAAGTCTGAGTGGGATAAGAAACTTTCTCAACTTGTATACCTGGGGGAAGATTAGTACCCTAGTCTTCTGCATCATAATTTAGTGACTTTCAATTTGCACCTGTTACCTGAGTACTGTACATTGTGCCCAATATGCCTCCATATTTTTTATAGTCAATACTTATTAAATACTCACTATGTTCCAAGCAATAGTGAAGTACTTTGCATGCATTACATTAATTAGTTATTACGACAAGGTTTATTATTTAATAAGGAGAAAATATCCTTCACTGAATTAACCTGTTTACAAGGTCTCTACCACAAATTCAACAACATTTATTCAACAGAGAGAATCTGTAAGCAATTGAAGTATCCACTTTCTGCTAGCTACCCCTCCTAATTAAAATCAGAACTCTCTGAAAGATAGCTCCTTGGTTTGGGGAAATTGTGTACTTCCCATTTAGACCTCAGAAACGAGAAAGAATAAACAGACTATCCATCAGAATCACATTAAATTAGTATATTTTTCTATCCCAGATTTGTAAAAAAAAAAAAAAAAACACACACACACACAAAATTACCAATTAAAAAGTATATAAATATGAGTATTATTGTGTTAACGCAGAAGAGAAAATTTCTTAAGTCATTGAGGAGACAATCAATCATTCAGTTGGACTTCTTGGCAGGGAGAAAAAACAACTGTATACAACAATAAATCATATAATCACATACTAGGACTCTATGCATGTTTAAGACTCTCCTCTTTTGGCACTGAGACAGTGTGTTCTGCTTGCTCTACTCTTGACATTTCTCTATTATCTCTCTAAGCTCTCTTTTTATAACTGCCCAATGCCCCTGTTCTTCACAAGGATATTAAATTAGGAAGCAGAAATAAGGAGCCTCAGCCTGTGTATCTTCTGCTGCTATTTCCCTTTCCACTATGCTCTGCTGTATTAGTGAGAAGAATTTGAAGCAATGGAGTGACATTTGCCACACAGAACTTCAATACTGTGTTTCTCTTTAAAATATGTATTTCTTTATTTTAATAGCTTTTGGGGTTCAAGTGGTTTTTGGTTACATGGATGACTTGTATAATGGTGAAGTCTGCACCTATTACCTGAGTATTATACATTGTACCCAATATGTAGTTTTTTATCCCTCACCCTGCTTCTACCCTTCCCTCTTCTTGAGTAATCAGTTCTAAAGTTTTTCCAGCATGAATATAGAGTACCAAAAAAGTTTGTTTGCTTATTTATTGTTGCTTATTTCATAGAAGACTATGTTTGCTTATTAGATAGAATATGTCCTATCCAATTTGTGCCAAAACAAATCAGTTGTTATGCATCCATTGAAAAACTTCTAAGCTAAAATTATTTAATTATTAGGGGAATTAAAAGGCTCTCAATTTATTTGTGCAAAATGTAAAACTTTTAAAGCTATTGATCGTTCTAAGGCATGATTTTCAAACATCAGTGGTTATAAGAATCAACTGGGACTTATTAAAATTAGAGAAATTTCTGAATCCCATATCCAAAGTTTTAATAACTCTGATATGTGCCTGAAAGTACGCATTCTTTTTGGTGCATTTGACAGATTTTTGCTTACAGAGAAGATGTTTTAGAAATACTTTGATTTTTAAAATTAATAATCAATGTATTAAAGTAATTAATTCGGAACTCCAAATTTCCCTTAGGAAAATAAGGAGTATAATTTACATGCAATAAGTTGCATATATTTAAGTTATACATTTGATAAGTTTTTGCATCTATATACACCCAAGAAACTATCACCAAAATAAAGATCCACATCCATCATCTCCAAAAGTGTCCTTATTCCCATTGTAATCCTTCTTTTTCTCTCTTCTCTGGACCTCTCCTCCCATCCTTAGGCAATCATTGATTTGCTTTCAGACACTAAATATTGGTTGTATCTCAATAATTTTGTATAAATGGAATAGGATAAAATGTACTCTTTTTTTTTTAATGGCAGAATTTCACTTTAGTTGCCTAGACTAGAGTGCAATAGCGCAATCTCGGCTCACTGCAACCTCCACCTCCTCGGTTCAAGCAATTCTCCTGCCTCAGCCTCCTGAGTAGCTGGGATCACAGGCATGCACCACCATGCCCAGCTAGTTTTTTGTATTTTTAGTAGAGATGGGGTTTCTCCGCGTTGGTCAGGCTGGTCTCGAACTCCCTACCTCAGGTGATCTGCCCGCCTCGGCCTCCCAACGTGCTGGGATTACAGGAGTGAGCCACTGTGCCCCGCTCAAAATGTACTGTTTTTTATATTTTAGAGGGAAATATTCTTTTTAAATATATTTTAGAGAGAGAGATGTCTGGCCTCTTTTATGGAAAATGATAAACTTGAGACTTATTCATATAAGGTATGTTCATTCTTTATATTCAGTAGTTCATTCCTTTTTATTGCTGAGTGGCTTTTCATGTATGTATATGCCACAAGTGATTTTTGCATTTTCCTGTTGATGGGCTTTTGTTTACAGATTTTGGCGATTACAAATAAAGCTGATATAAATATTTACATATAAGTCTGTCATGTGCATATGTTTTCATTTCTCTTAAATACCTACAAGTATTAAAGCAGAGTTATATGGCAAATATATGTTTAATTTTTAAAGAAAGTGCCAAATATTTTCCCAAGTTAACCATTTCCAGTTTGCACCATTCCCATTAGCAGTTCTTGAGAGTTCCAGATGCTTCACATTTTTACCTACACTTGCTGTATGTTTCATCCTGCTGAATCTGAAACTAAAGTCACCCCAGAAACTACAAAGGAGAATTCCCACAAGGGAGTTCCCCAAACTGTCCTGAGATGGAGGTGGTTGGGATTCCAAAGAAAGAGGCCCTAAACTCCAGAGTGATCAGTGCAAAGCATCATTTAGAACTTATTACAGAGTGGTATAGCATGTTCTAGTGACGAACAGCAAGAGAAAATGGTTGTTCTACTTAGGTATGTCCAGTGAGGGGTCAGAGCATAGAGTTTGTATGAGGGTTTAAGGAATTTGACTCAGGGATGAGTCCAGTTTCTTTCAGTATTTTGGACAACAATCTAAATACCTTTTCAGTGCCTGGGAATGCGTAAGGCCCCAGTGTGGGTTCAAGCCTTAAACCTGCAGCTTCCTGGATTACAGAACTGTCAAATCATTCTGGTTTTCAGTCAAGACACAGAAGGAAAGTGAGGGGTGAACTGGGGACTCTATAGTATGGTCAGTCTTTTTAATTTTAGATTAATTAGATTAATTTTAATTATACTAAGCATATAGGAGTTACTCTTTGTGGTTTCAATTTGCATTTCCCAAAGACTAAGGAATGTTGTGGATCTTTTCTTACACTTATTTGTTATCTTAATCTCATCTTCAGTGAACTATCAGTTCAAATCCTTTGTAGCTTTTTAATTAGGTTATTAGCTGTAGGTTTTTCAAACATATCCTTTATCAAAATGAGAATGTTCCCTTCATTTTCTAATTTACTGAGGATTTTTAAAAATAAAAAATGACTTGATTTTTATTGTTTTCTTGCTTCTCATCTAATAATTTATCTGTATCATTCTAGATTAGTTTTGATTGATATTTCTTCTCATTATGGTTAATACTTTTGTGATTATTTACAAATGTGGTTATTTTAGATTGAATACCAGAAATTGTGAATTTTATCTTTAGAATGCTGAATGTATTTGTATTCCTATAATATTCTTGAGCTTCATGATGGAAATCCATTAAATTACTTGAAAACAATATGATCGTTTTAGGTCATCCTTTAAGCTTTATTTAGCAAGATGAAGGTTTAATCTAGGATCAATTTTCTCCACTAATGATGCAGGAAACTGAGTAATCTACCTCATGCCCTGTGACACTCTGTAGGAGGTTTTCTACTCTGGCTCTTGGGAACAGCACTGTTCTCCACTCTGTGTGAGTTCTAGGTATTATTCCCTTTAATCCTTTCAGATGGTTCTTTCTCAGCTTTCAATAGTTTCTTCATACAATTGTGCTGATCAGAACTCAACTGAAAACCCCGGGGAGTCCCTCCACAGGGCTCTGGCTGTTTCTCTGGGCAGCTGTCTCCTCTCTGTCTGCTCTGCAAACTTGTGGCTGCTTTGGTCCCCTCAACTCAGGGAAACTGCAGAGTGAGCTTCTTGTGCCACAACCCAGAAACTTTCTCCAGAAGATAAACAGGAGCAATCAAACGGCTCTTCTCATTTGCTTCCTGTCTCTTAGGAACCACTGTCCTTCATTGCCTAATGTCAAGTTTCTTGGGAACCATTGTTTCATATCGCTTGTCTGGTTTTTCTGTTGTTTCAGGCAGGAAAGTATTTTTAATCCCTGTGACTAAGTTACCCATTAAACTTTTTAAAGTTAATTTACAGTCATCCTCTAATTGTAAATCCAGTAAATATTTAATAATAACTTTAAAGGTAGATTTTGATTAATATTTTACCCAATTTAAAATATTTAGCTGCCTTCTCAATTTTAAACATTCGATTTTTATAAGTAATTTAAATGTCTCACTGAGAGTTTTTCAATACAGATGCAAAAGTGTATTGGTATGATGTCCAGGAATTATAGAGTTTAGGGATTTCCTCAGCCCTTAGGATGGCTGCATGGGAACTTGGATGCCTGCAGCACCTGTATCTATATATGCATTAAATGAAAAGATTAGCAAAAATTCTTCTAAAAAACAGAGATCTCACGAATCCTTAAGTAATTATTTCTAAAAAGTAAAATGCAATATATAATTAATGCTCTTAATTATTCCTCTGGTTTCAAACAGTAAGTTTGTTTCTCTATTTTCAAATTAAAATCTGATTTCTAATACTAATATCTACTTTAAACATTTTTAAATTGATATTATAGGTTAGATATGGTAACATATCCCCAAAATATAAATAAACAGTGCCAGCACTTTTCCCAAAATATGGATTTTTTTCTCCTAACATAAAATATTAATACTCTATATTTGACTTAGTTCATTATATTAACCTTGATGAAATATATTTACCCAATTAAGAAACTGTTATATTTCCCAAGCAAGCTGGAATTTCCAAGTTTGCGAAGTAACACTGTCTATAAACTAGAGAAATGTTTGGCAGGGATCTGGGATTTCTTTTCTTTTCTTTTCTTTCTGCTTTATTTTGTTTTCTTTTTTTTCCCCAAGGTAAAACTGGAAAACACTGAAGTCTACATAATCACTAAACAGACTCCATATTTAAAAAGGTGCTTGGTTTTACAGTCCTCATACTCTATATTAAAGTCACACATTAGTCTAACTAGTCCATCTGACTTTAATCTTCCACCTACTTATCTAGTTTTGATTAATTTTCTTATGACTTTGCATTTCTTTGGCTTCTTTATGACATTTTGTTGTCCTCTGCCTGTCTCTGAAGACACTATGATGACATTCCTTTAAATGGTTCATGCAATGCTTCTGAATTTTGAAATTTACAAACTGAACTGTGCAGATGAAATTCTGTATTTCTTTCTTCTTTCTTCTGGTCAGGAAGTACCACAGATTTTACATATATTTTTAGTTACTTCCATCTGAATTTTAAGTGACATCTCTGGCTTTGTCTGACCCAAGTATATCACACAAAAATCATACTAACAGCTTGCTTGTATTTTAATGAGTGTTTACCAGTGACTCAACATCCAGTTTTCCTGATCTCTCATTATTACACTTTAAAGTAAATACCCATTAAACCTTCAAGAAATGCTGTCAGTTGCAATAATCTAATTGGTTACTCAAATGCAATTAATAGTTATAATTTTTATTGAATTATCTTTGTGACATTTTGCATGAACCATTTTCAACTATCCTCAATATTGTACAAACATATTAAACAATCTTTACAAAACACACGTCACCTCCATTTTAGTTATGAAAGAAGATCAATAATAATGAGAGTGAACGTTCTATTCCATGATCAACTAGGTTATACACCTCTGAATTGCACTAAATGTAAGCAGCCAGAACTAACAGGGCCCTGTGGCTGGGGTATATAGAACAAGTCAATAACGTGTTTGGCTAATCTGCACTAATTCTTATTTATTTATATTTATTTTGTTTAAATAGAGCCTAGACTTTTAGTAGAATCTCTAAAAAATAACTGTATAGGTGCCCATGGTAAAAAGTCAGACTATTTGTTGAGTCCCCCATAACCCAAAAGGTGACTCTACCACATTCTTAATCATGCTTTTACCATTAACAATCTCAGGTAATTAATAATAAGAGTATCCACCAAAAATAAGCTAGATTATCACTCAGTGTGAGCTTTCGGCATCTTTATACCTTAATCCTTAAAACGTGCACAAAATCACCTAAAAACAGGCACAACACATATTTTAATAACAATTGGTAACAAAAATGAACTGCGGATTTTATTTCATTTTATTTTAAGTTCATGGGTATGTGTACAGATTTGTTACATAGGTAAACTTAAGTCATTAGGACTTGTCGTACAGATTATTTCATCACCCAGGTATTAAACTTAGTACCCATTAGTTACTTTTCCTGATCTTCTCCTTCCTCACCCCCTCCACCTTCTGATATTCCCCAGAGTGTGTTGTTCCCCTCTGTGTCCATCTGTTCTCATCATTTAGCTCCCACTTACAAGTGAGAATATGCAGTATTTGGTTTTCTGTTCCTGCATTAGTTTGCTAAGGATAATGGCCTCCAGCTCCATACATGCTGCTGCAAAGGGCATAGTATGTTCTTTTTATGGCTGCATAGTATTCCATGGTGTATATGGACCACATTTTCTTTGTACAATCTGTCATTGATAGGCATTTATGTTGATTCCATGTCTTTGCTATTGAGAATAGTGCTGCAATGAACATACACATGCATGCATCCTTATAATGAAATGCTTATATTCCTTTGGGTATATACCAAGTAATGGTATCACTGGGTCAAATGGTATTTCTGTCTTTAGGTCTTTGAGGAATGGCCACGCTGTCTTCCACAATGTTTGAAATAATTTACACTCTCACCAACAGTGCATAAGCATTCTTTTTTCTCCACAAGCTCTCCAGCATCTATTAGTTTTTGTCTTTTTAATAATAGTCATTCTGACTGGTATGAGATGGTATCTCATTGTGGTTTTGATTTGCATTTCAGTGATCAGTGATGTTGACCTTTTTTTCATATGATTATTAACTGCATGATGTCTTCTTTTGAAAAGTATCTGTTCGTGTCGTTTGCCTACTTATTAATGGGGTTATATTTTTCTTGTAAATTTGTTTCAGTTTCTTATAGATGCTGGATATTAGACCTTTGTTGGACACATAGCTTACAAAAATTTTCACCCATTCTATAGATTGTTTACTCTGTTGATAATTTCTTTTACTGCTGCAGACATTTTCAGGATTTTTTTTTTTAAGTCTGACTTTTCAGGCAGCATGTACATTAAATGTCTCCTCTTTCATTAATCTGAAAATGGGAAAGGCAAAGATGATGAAAATTAGGATTTTAGGGGTGAGGGGTCGGAGTTATTTTCTCTTGTTTTCCTTGGACTGACAATCTCTTCCTCCTACCTTCATAAAACTAAGCCACCCTGAAGCAGAAAAGTATAGATGAACCTTCTCCTCCATCATGAGCCCTGCACAAAATAAGACATTATCAGCTTAATATCAAATGAGCACCCACGGATATTTTCTAGTTGTACATTTTAATGAAACCATTGATTTTAGAAGCTATTCACTTTATTAATTAAAATTTATCATGTTACCAACCTTTGTAAATAATTTTTTTGCTTGTTTGTTTTTGTTTTTGAGATGGAGTCTTGCTCTGTCCCCCAGGCTGGAGTACAGTGGCTCGATCTCGACTCACTGCAACCTCTGCCTCCTGGGTTCAAGCAATTCTCCTGCCTCAGCCTCCTGAGTAGCTGGGACTACAGGTGTGTGCCACCACACCCAGCAAATTTTTTGTATTTTTAGTAGAGACAAGGTTTCACCATGTTAGCCAGGATGGTCTCGATTTCCTGACCTCGTGTTCTGCCCTCCTTGGCCTCCCAAAGTGCTGGGATTACAGGTGTGAGCCACTGTGCCCGACCTGTAAATAATTTCCTGGATATCCATTGCAAAATTTGTTTATGGAAGGGAATTACAGTATACCAAAGGTGCATAATGGATTCATTCCTGGCATGCACAAGCAGATGTGTGTGTGTATGTGCTTCTTCGAGTTTGAACATAATGAATATTTTAACTTCATCCATCTAAGTAACAAGATTTAATTGAATCTTTTCTATACAAAATACTCTGCTAGGATTCTGTAGTGCAGAAGAATTAAAAAGTCAGTCACTTGCTTCAAGGACCATACATCTATAGAAGACAAAAGGAATAAACTTGAAAAATTAAGAATAAAAGGAGTTTGTGAGTAAATCCCAAATGAATGGAAGAATCATACATTATTTTTTATTTTTACAATTTGAATAAAATGAATAAATATAAAATAATAAAAATTATTAACCAAATGAATATTACCCAAACAATGTAACCTAACTGGAGATTATTCCTCAAAATAAGTTTTTAATAGGCTACACACTTCAGAGATGTCTAGAATTCCTTCTCTTTTTGTTTTTGAGTGGGAAGGGGAGTTCTCCAGAGATACCCTAGGAAATTAGTTTCATTATTCCATCATTGTATTTTAAGATTAAATTATTATTACTCAATCTATTCAAAGGATTTTGCTCTAAGACTAGAGTGGATGGACCCTGTGGCATTGGGCAAATAATTTTTAACTCCCCTAACCCTCTTTTCTGAACTAAATATTAGTAAATATACTTAGCTCATTCAGTGATACTGAAGACTAAATATGATTATTTGCATTAAGGACTTAATATTGTTTATATCCCATATTAGGCACTCAATCAACATGAGTTATTATTTCTATTTTGTACTTTCCAAAAATCATATGTATTTAAATTAATTTCTGAAAATTGATTTACCCTGAGAAGATTTGTACAATTTCTATGGCGTCCTTAAGGAGGTAATCTAAAAATACTGAGTACTGGCAGCATTGTCATAACAAGTGTGCTGTGTTTCTGAGGCACCTGCTTCCAAGGAAGTAATGGTTTTTGTTTTTAGCCCATGTTGTTTAAAAACATCTGAGGTAATACCAAGCAAAAGTAATTATTTAAATTGTCTTTTCATTTTCCCTGAACACATTGGCAAGTTAAGCTGATGTTTCTGTTAATGAGCTGAAGACTCAGTAAAATGACTATCTAGTCTTCTCCAAGTCATCATTTGTCATGCAAATAATTCCTAATCTTTAGTTCTAACCTGGAGCTTTCTTTTTTTTTTTTTTTTTTTTTTTTTGAGACGGAGTCTCGCTGCTCTGTCGCCCAGGCTGGAGTGCAGTGGCCGGATCTCCGCTCACTGCAAGCTCCGCCTACCGGGTTTATGCCATTCTCCTGCCTCAACCTCCCGAGTAGCTGGGACCGCAGACACCCGCCACCTCGCCCGGCTAGTTTTTTGTATTTTTTAATAGAGACGGGGTTTCACCGTGTTAGCCAGGATGGTCTCGATCTCCTGACCTCGTGATCCGCCCGTCTCGGCCTCCCAAAGTGCTGGGATTACAGGCTTCAGCCACCGCACCCGGCCGGAATTCCAGACTTTTATGTCCATCCAACTACCATCAGTTTCAACGTGGATATTCTCTAGGTAACTTCAGCTCTACTCCCACTCTGAACAAATCTTCCTCATCTTGCACACCTGCTCTCTCACATCTGTATACTACACACACGATTCACTTAATGCCCATCTTCAGCAACACCTGAGTCATCCAAGATTATTTTTGCTGCCTCATGCCTTATTTATGACCAAACCATACAATTCTCCTTCTTCAGTTACTCAAGAACTGTTATTTGAACACAGCATTGTTCCAGATACCTCTTGATTCCTGCTAACAAAGAGGACTTTCATCCAAGTTCACCAGACATCCTGCAATAGTTTCATTAGTGTCCCTTCCTCTCTGTTCCCTCATTCAATATATGTACCACACTGCCTTCTATATAACACAGATGCTCTGTGCCTCCATGTCCTACTTCAAAGAGCTCAAGCTTGCTCATCTTTGAAAATTCAGCTCATGTCATTTCGTATGGGCTATGTGAATATGCTATCAACAAAACTACCATTTTCAATCGATTTCTGTATGTAGAAATGGGTTTCATCTAAATATCCACGACGTTCTGTAGACCTACTAGGACCAAACTGATATCTCTGTTGAAACTTAGCAGGAAAGCTTTTGAATAAAAATTCTTAAGTTGTAATTTTATACATATTTTTGTTTAGAGACTGTGGGAAGTAAATTGTGTCACAGGGGTATGTGACACAGGGATCACATAAATTCTCTAAAACTATTTTTTGGTTCAAAAACATAAGGAAATTAGTATGACTAAAATGTCTTTGGTCTAAACCAGGGTTTCTCAGCCATGGTGCTATTGACATTTGGGTCCAGATAATTTTTGTGTGTGTGGATGGGGATATGGACTTTCCTGTGCATCACAGGACGTTTAGAAGCATCCCTGGCCTATAACCACTAAATGTCAATAGCATCCCCAATGGTAATAACCTCTCTCCAACTTGTGATCATCGTAAATGTCTCCAGATGGTGAAAAATATCTTTGAAGGCAAAATCACCCCAAGTTAAGAACCACTGGTTCAGATAGTTCCAAATTATCCAGACTTCTGGAATGACCTTTTTTTTGAGTATCCAAATCATTATTTTCAGCTTCCATCCATTAAACGCAGAGTTTACTTGCTTGTGGGACTTTAAGTTGTTCTTTTTCCCATCCATGCTGTGGCCTGAGCTTTCACTATTACCTGGTTGCTAAAATCACCCCTAGCTCTTATGCTTGTTGATGATACTGCTTTCCTTCATCCTTCTCAAAGTACCTCTAAATCTAAATTTGATGTGTTTGACAGATTATATAAAACATTGATAGATGAAAAAGAATAATTACATCAAAGAGCAAGAAACAATTTCAAATTCAACATTAATCATCATGGTGTCAGTAAAGTTTGGGGCTCTTCCCTCTTTTAGGAATTCCTTTATGTGTCATCTTTCTATGCTTCTTCTAAATTCTGTTTTTGATATGTGCCCCACCACCAGACCCTACTCATATCCTTCTCTCCTCTCCTGTTTCTTTTCACTGCCCTTTCCGTATTTCATAAACTCAAAGATCTCATGTTAGCATATAGAACAGGTATGTTTTGTCATGTTTTTGCAACCCATCATTTCAATCTATGTCCAATAGGATCACACCATAATCAGCCAAAAAGGTTCATTTGGATTTACCAGGATGTTTTTCTAAATATTAGAATTAATTGGGAGATGAATTATGGCACTTTCCTATATGTTGAAATAGCATGGAATGCTCTATCCTAACTCTACACTTCACTGTTTTCTTCCCATTTTTCAGGTTCCATTTTTAAAAAAATTTTTTTTTATTATTATTATTATACTTCAAGTTCTAGGGTACATGTGCACAACGTGCAGGTTTGTTACATATGTATACATGTGCCATGTTGGTGTGCTGCACCCATTAACTCGTCATTTACATTAGGTATATCTCCTAATGCTATCCCTCCCTCCTCCCCCCACCCCACAATAGGACCCGGTGTGTCCCTATAACCACTAAATGTCAATAGCATCCCCAATGGTAATAACCTCTCTCCAACTTGTGATCATCGTAAATGTCTCCAGATGGTGACATTTCCTGTGTCCAAGTGATCTCATTGTTCAATTCCCACCTATGAGTGAGAACATGTGGTATTTGGTTTTCTGTTTTTGCGATAGTTTGCTGAGACATGGATGCTGCTGGAAACCATCATTCTCAGGTTCCATTTTAAATGCTATGTCCAGAGAAGACTTCCCTGATGCCCTGACTACATAATAAAGTAACTTCCCAACTATCTTATTCTATTTACTAGCAGCCAGTTCTTCTCTTTCAATGCTGTTATCAGAATTTGTAACTACATATACATATGTATGCTTAATTCTTTATTCCTGGATTTTTATTAAGATCTAAGCTCCATAGATGCAAGCACATATTTATTTTCTTCAAGTAGGCCCAGTGCAAAATGCTTCATAAATTTTTTAAATTAAAAATGAATAAATGAATGCTACAAAACTTTGTATTGGCAAAGAAAGAGCACTGTAAAAATATACTGAAAGATTAAATATAGGCTTTAGTGACAGAATTAGTAGACTCAGAATATCAATTAAATGAAGATATTTCTAAAGCAGCCAAGAATACAGAAGATGAAATAACAATCCAAAGGGATTTCAATAAACAGCAGTCCAGGTACCACCAGCTAACTTCAAATGAATGTGATGAAAACTGTGGTGCATACTTACAGTAAAGTAAGATTGGGAGATCTGTTTTAGCTATACCATATGTATAAGGGAAATTTCTATAATTACCTACTTAAAGAAGCAATGCTAATTATCTAAGAATCATAAATGAATGAAAATATAATCAATGACTGTATTGCATAGAATCTTTCCAAAATCAACATTTAAAATATCTCAAAATATCAATAAATACCAAGAGAAAAGAGAGAAAAACAAGTGAAAGGGTAGCCCTTGAAATTGTCCAACATGAGAATTAGGCTGGTCAGAAGTGTCAGGCTTCCCCAGGGCCAGAGAGATGACAGATAAATATGCAAAACGGCTTCTGTTCAAACAGTACAGCAGCCCCATTCTCCACTTAGTACACTTCCTGATAGCTCTGCCAACATAAATAAATAGATCAAAGCTAAAATCATTCCAAAAGAATCGTTTAATTTCAACACCAAAAATAACATCTTCACTGAAGATAAATTCTCCTTCAGGAGCCCCCATATGCATACACAGCACAATACACACACACATACACTCAGATACCCACACACAATATAAACACAAATATACTTTAACTTAGGAATAGTTAAATAGTGCCAGCTCAGTTTAAGCTTAGAAACATAGACTGTTGGAACTACAAGAGATTTCAAAGATTTTAAGTGATTGTAATTGTTTTGTATACATACATATACATATATACACACACACATACACACACACACACACACACATCTCTTAATTTAAAAACGAGGAAAATTTGGGGCTCAAAAACCAGGAATTACATATCCAAGGTCACAAAACAAGGATCATGCTAATTACAATAAGAATCCCAAGCTTTCAAGTCCCTCTGTGGTGTCTTCCCACAACCCCACCCCCATTTCTCACAAAGTTTAAAAGAACATATGGTTGACATTGAATTAATTGACTGCTTTTTTTCTGTAAATGTGTTACCTCTGCATGATAACTAGTGGCATGTTAGAGATGAAGATGACTGAAGAAAAGGAGAGGGATCTATGACTTGCTGGTGGGCACAAATGATTATGGAGGCAGAGCTAAAGTGTGAAACAGTCTAGGAATAAAATCTCACATTATTCTCAGTATTTAATTATAAGGACTAAAATAAAGAAATGCTTAAGGACTATGTTTTTGTTTTTGTTTTTGTTTTTTTTCCAAAAAAAAAAAACTATTTCTTTTTCAAATATTATCCTTCTTTACACTCAAACCCCACTGAAATAGGAAAAACATATAATGTAATTCATAGCAGTGGAAGTAAAAAGGTGCGTTTCCATGAAATGTGGACTTGCTAGATGGCTCCAATTGGAAATGCAAGCCCAAGAATCTAAGACACCTGCAATTCCATGCCTTGGAAAGAGGCTTCAAAGCTGAGAGTCTAACAGAACTCTTGGGTAGTGCTAAGGGAATAGCTAGTGGGCTCTGGGAAAATGGGCACACTTGGGACAATACACCAGGTAATTAAGAAAAGGATAATAAAGTTCTAGGGGAAAAAATGCTCATTAGAACCTAGAAATGTGTATCCAATCAAACTACCTTCAAATTTTATGGCACTGACTATAAATAGAGACAATTTTAGACATTCAAGAATTTCAAAAGTTTACTACCCACAACCTTATTCTAAAATAATTTTACATGGACATATTCTAGCAAGACTATAAAAAATAATGAAATCTAACAGAATGGTTGAAGGAAAAGAAGTGGACAAAAATGTACTACAGAAATAAAAATAACACACATAAGAATGGCAACATAAATAATAGACCTATAATCCAAGGCAAACATAAAAGAGTAAATGAAAAACATAGATATTCAGAAATCATGTACTAGGCACTCTTTCAGGGCTGTTGCATTTTGTTAACATATTAAATGCTGGTAGATGTAATTACTAATTTTACAGATGAAGAAACTGAGGCAAATACAGCTAAATAACTTGTCAACGATGATGCAGATACTATGTAGAATTGGGATTTGAAGTTAAGCAATATAACTTCAAATCCCACTCTTTTAACCATTAAATAATTCAATAATGTCTAAAAAAAACATTCTTAATAGCCAAAAACGGGGGGGAAAAACCCAAATACCATCAACAATATTAGAAAGTACATATTCACTGAATAATATTCATTCAGCTGAATCATACATATAATATATATTAGGTACTGTCAGTGTTACATTCAACAACATACATAATCTCAAAAACATATTAATAGAAAGAAATCATAAATATATATATATACACACTGTATGATTCCCTTCACATAAATTTCCAAAACATGCACAATTAGCCTTGTTAATAGATGTCTTAATAGATTTATAGTGGCAATTAATGGCTGGAAAGGACTATAAGGGTTTCTTCTTGGCTGATGTTAATATTCTTATAATTTGTACTGGGTGGTCATTACTTGTGTTGGTCACTTTATAAAATTTAATGCTATGAAATTGAATGAATGTTATATTTTAGATTTTCACACTTAAATATATGTAAAAGTTTCCAGAAAATATAATGTATGTGTAGTTACTATATATAAGTATTTTATCACCTTTTTACACATTAAACATTCTTTGTGACAATCTATATCAATAAATATACTAATATAATATCAAAAATTGGCATGCCTTTCATTTATTTTCCTGATTAAGATTGAATCATTCTTTTGAACTCCAAACTGAAGTGTATTATTTATAAAATTTAAGGAATTAAATATTATACAGAGTACAGAAAATTAGCAAATTAGCCAAATTATGTATGAAATCCCTTTGAAATATGTTGGTCACAAGATTCCTGAGAAATAAAGTAATTCCAATGAAATAATTGCAAGAAAATCTAATTTCACATCATTTTTTCTTCTGGGTAAGTCGTTTATATTTAAGATATGAATAGCAATATGACCATTCCAGTATCAGCAGTAGGCTGATAGTGGAAAGTCAACCTTTATGAACTGAAGACAATTGGGACTTTTGTATAAAGACTACAGAACAGTCTCAGAACAGGGTTTGAATACAAGTTGGAATAAAGTAATATATTTTTGCATAAACTAATTGAGATATTGTTTTTCCTCCTATACCTAGGAAAGTCTTATTCATCCATCAAGACACTGCTTAAATGATATCCCTTTGAGTGTCCATCCTGCATATTGGCATACTTTCCATTGATACTACACCAGTATTCTTCTTTCCATCCTACTTTGAACAAAATCAGTGCATTCCTACAGTGCCAAATAACTGAGTTCTTACCTTTATTTTAAATATTTGTTTTTAATTTTATGCATTCATATCTTGTTATTTTAAAAAAATACATTCAGTAAAAGATCTTGGCATACATAAGTTAATATTCTGAATTCAGGAAGGTATACCTTCCCCTCTAATATTCTTTCTTATTCATATCAATGTGATACATCATATCAGCAGAATAAAGGGTGAAAACCATATGATTATTTCAACCGATGCTGACAAAGCATTTGATAAAATTAAACATCCTTTCATCATGAAAACCCTTAAAAACTGGGTAAAGAAGAAACATACCTAAAGACAATAAAAGCCATATACAACAAACCCACAGCTAGCATCATACTGAATGAGGAAAAACATAAAGCCTTTCCTTTAAGATTTGGGACATGACAGAGATGCCATTTAAGACACTGTTATTTAACATTGTCCTGGAAGACCCAGCTAGAGCAATGAAACAAAAGAAAGAAATAAAAAGCATCAAAGTTGGAAAGGAAGAAGTCAAATTATACTTGTTTGTCGATGATATGATCTTGTATTTAGAAAAACCTAAAGACTCCACCAAAACACTATTAGAACTGATAGACAAACAGTAAAATTGCAGGACACAAAATTAATATACACAAACAGTAGCATTTCTGTATGCCAAAAGGGAATAATCTGAAAATGAAATCAAGAAAGCAAGCCCATTTACAACAGCTTCAAATAAAATAAAATATCCATGAACTAACTTAACCAAAGAAGTGAAACTTTTCTACAATGAAAACTATAAAACACTGATGAAAGATATATAAAAGGACACCAATAAATGGAAAGATATTTCATACTTATTGATTGGATGGATCAATTTTGTTAAAACATCCTTACTACCCAAAGCAGTCTACAGATTCAGTGCAGTCTCAATCAAAATATTAATGACATTCTTCACAGAAATAGAAAAAAAGCCATCCTAAAATAAGACCCAGAACAGCCAATGCTATCCTAAGCAAAAACAACAAAGCTGAAATAATCATATTACCTGACATCAAATTATACTACAAAGCTATGATATCCAAAACATGGTACTGCCATAAAAACAGACACATACACCAATGGAAAAGAACACAGAACCTAAAAACGAATTCATATATCTACAGTGAACTCATTTTTTACAATGGTGCCAAGAATGTACTTTGGGGAAAGAACAGTCTCCTTAATAAATAGTGCTGGAGAAAACTGGATATCAATATGCAAAAGAATGAAACTAGAACGCTATTTCTTGCCATATAAAAAATCACATTAAAATGGATTAAAGATGTAAATCTAATACCTCAAACTATTAATCTACTAAAAGAAGACACTGGGAAAACTCTCCAGGACATTGGACCAAGTAAAGATTTCTTGGGGTGCAGCAGAACTCCATGGCCCTTGTTTACCTATGTAACAAACCTGCATGTCCTGCACATGTATCCCAGAACTTAAAATAAAATAAAACATATTTCTTAGGTAATACCCCACAAGCACAGGCAACCAACACAAAAATGGACAAATGGGATCACATCAAGTTAAAAAGCTTCTTCACAGCAAAGGAAACAATAAGCAAATTGAAGAGACAATCCATACAGTGAGAGAAAATATTTGCAAACTACCCATCTGACAAGGGATTAATAACCAGAACATACAAGGACTTCAAACAGCTCTATAGGGAAAAAATCTAATAATCCAATTTTAAAATGGGCAAAAGACCTGAATAGACATTTCTCAAAAGAAGATATACAAATGCAAACAGGTATATGAAAAGGTGCTCAATATCACTGATCATCAGAGAAATGCAAATCAAACCTACAATGAGATATCATCTCACCTTGGTTAAAATGGCTTTTATCCAAAAGAAAGGTAATAAAAAGTTGTGGCAAAGATGTAGAGAAAAGGGAACCCTCATCCACTGCTGTGGGGACTGTAAATTAAAACAACCACTATGGATAACAGTTTGGCAGTTCCTCAAACTAAAAATAGAGATACTATATGACCCAGCCATTCCACTCCTAGGTAAAAAATACCCAAAGGAAAGAAAGTCAGCATGCTGAAGAGAGATCTGCACTCTCATGTTTACTGAAGCACTATTCAAAATAGCCAAGATTTTAAAGGAACCCAATTGTCCATCAACAGATGAATGGATACATATATACAATAGAGTACAATTCAGCCATAAAAAAGAATGAGATCCTGTCATTTGTAACAGCATGGATGGAATTAAAGGTCATTATGTTAAATGAAATAAGCCAGTCATGAAAAGACAAACTCCGCATGTTCTCATTTGTGATACTAAAAACTAAAACAATTGAACTCATGGAAATAGTAGAATGATGGTTACCAGAGGCTCAGAAGGATGGTGGGGTTGGTGGAGAGTGGGGATAGTTAATGGGTGTGAAAATATTGTTAGATTGAATGAATAAGATCTAGTATTTGATACCACAACAGGGTGACTACAGTCAACAATAATTTATTCTAACTTTAGAAGTAACTAAAAGAATACCATTGGAATGTTTTTAATACAAATGATAAATACTTGAGGTGATGGATACCCCATTTACCCTGATGTGATTATTATGCATTATACATCTGTATCAAGATACTTTATGTACCCTGTAAACATATATACCTACCCACAAAAATTTAAAATATAAAAAATTTTTAAAGTGCCTTAAAACATGCTGCAGTGATTTTAACATAGACTCTTAAAAGCTATTAATTTAACTACAATTCAGGATGAATCTAGGGACAGATTTGGCACATAAAGACTATGTGTATTATGTACAGAGATCAATGGGGATAAGAAATCTGCACGCTGCTTAGAAGTATTCATTAGGAAAAACATACTCTGTCACTCTTGCAACACTATAAACTCCCAAATATTTTCTGCAGTCATATTTACCCTAACCCCTAAGGACCACTGCTTTAAGATACCATTATCACTGGTAACTTTGTAATCTAGACTTAGTGCTCTGTCACAAAAAGAAGTTTGATAATCACCACCATAAAAATATGTTTTAGAACTGCAATCAATTGAATTTTGTTTTTTCAAAGTAATCATCTTTTATAGCCTGCCATACATTTGGTCAGATACATTCAATGCTTGTAACTTGTAAATTCTTCCAAAGAAAGCTAATTTAAGTTTCAGAAAGAGTATAATCATTCAGAACCTTTTTTCATGTGCCTCAAGAGGCAGACCCATAATGTTGATTTGTTCTTGAAGCTAGAGAACTAATAGAAGTCAATTCCAAGAAGACCCACCATGGGCTGAGAAATGACCACTTCTTAGAACTTATCCCTCCCTGTTTTTGAAACAAGAACAATCATGTCTATTACTAACAGAGGGCTTGTGAAGACTAAGCAAATTGATAAGATAACAAATGTGAAAAAACTGTTGGTATTTCAGGTCCAGTGGAATTGCTCATAGGTGAAACTGAAATGGATATCTGACAAAATTTTATGTTGTGTTCCACATAGGAAAGCAGAGGTCTGAGGAAAAGCTAATTTCTTTCAAGGCAATTCTAAAGCAATTTAATAAGCTTATTATGTAGATAAAGAATTATTCATAACTCAATACTCATGAAGAACAACACAAAATAATAATTGTTCAGAAGCTTAAGATATTATAGGATGTAAAAGTGTTAAACTTAATATCAAAGTATGATTTCTGTCATTCTCTGTACATTTTAAAAGTTTGCTTAATTATACCTCATGCAGTAACTCTAATATCTTGAATTATGTTGATTTTGTCCCAAGCCATCAGACTTGGAACATTAAGAATTTCTGATTTAAAATTTTCTCCCTTACTTACCTCTACAACCAATGCTTTGCCTTTTTTTGTGTCTCAAATACTGCCAGCCTGCTTTCATCCCTCTGTTAACCAGTTTAACTCAGGATGTCATGGCTATCACAGGAATTACTATCATATCTCCTGAGAGTTAGATATTTGCCAACTCCCAACTGTTCAGCTTTTATCATGGTGTCACATTAATCTTTAAACAGAACAACAATCATATCACTCCCTTGCTCAAAGATCTTCAATGCCCTCAATTTCCAAATGAATCAACTTCTAATATTTCCTTATAGCATTTAAGACTCTCCAGTGTGTAGCTCCAGATTGGTTTCTGACCTTATCTGAAGCCATTCCTACACAAACACTGCTATATGCTGGCTCTATTCTGGGACTTTCAACATACATTCACATTTAATTCTCACAATAGTACTATGCTAAGGTATTAACATTACCAATTTATAGAAGTGTAAAATAATATTCATTTATGTTAACAACTTTATCATTGTTAATTTTATATTTTCATAATTCTTTTTACATCTTTTATATATCTCAATATTTTTATAATTAACATTAACTTGGCCAAATTCCATATAAAAAGAAAAACATTGCTATGGCTCAGATTTAGTTCTTCTAACATCAAAGTCCTTGGGATTTCCAGTAAACATCACTGAGTATCCAGTTCTATCAAGTCATGACTCCCTGACAACATTTTAACTGGATTTTAGGACTAGGATTCCAATTTTATTATCTAATGAATAAGACACCTCACCCCTCTTCCACACATTGTCCCTTAAATTTAGTGCCATAAGATTTATTCATCAAGATTCTTTGGGGTGCAAATAACATACATGGCACTAGCTAACCTAAGTAAAACAAAGATTTCTTGGGAAGATATTGAGTCACTCTTAGAATTAAATTAAATACTGAGTGTCTAAGCAACAGAATGATAAAAGCAACTCCAGGGACATTAGCGCAACTTTTACCATATTATGACTTAGTTTTAACCACCTTCTCTCTTTGTAGTCTCTATGAGGCTTTTCAAAAACCTGAAAAGTAGACTCTAATTGTCTCAGCTTGGGTGATAAGACTGAACCTTGAACCATTCACCCACCTCCAGAGGACAAGAGTTTTGTAAACTTTTAGAGGAGCTTTAAGAAGAAACATCTATAGGGTCTGAACATGCATCTTCTCACTTTGAATATTACAAATATCTAAAATATTTTAAGACTGAGTTTATTCCTACATAGATCACATAGATCAAATAAAAATCAATGACACTGAGGTAACTGAAGAAAAACCAATTCATTGATTCACTCATTAAAAATATTTATTGGGTGCCCAAGATTTTGTTCTGGTGATAAATTTATACATATATATACATATATATGTATATTTGGTATATATACACACACCAAAATTTATGTGTGTGTATATATATATATTTGGTGTACATATATATGGTGTGTGCGTGTGTATATATATACACACACGCACACACCAAAAATGTGAGTACTGTCTTCATAAAACTGCAATGAATGAGTGAGCTGGATTTAGCACCTGTCTAGATTGCCGAAGGGAAATTGGGTCCAGCTGATACGGGAACACTTCCTATATGAACCTTACAAACATATGTATGTATCTGCACATAAATCTGAATTTGCAGTGGAACACACCTACCAGTCTATAACATAGGAAGAATCCAATAATGATAAACTCAAGGTTAATGAGGGTGTACCTCAGCAATATTGGAGAGCAAGGCAGTTGGGACCACTTAAATAAATAATTCAGAAATATACACATTTCTGGGAACCTCCTGGAGCTTCAAAGGACTCTCAGTTCCCACCATCTGTAGCATAACAGAATCACTTGACGTGAAAAAAAGCAAGCAAGTTAGGCTTTGGAGGCCAGGAATTGCAGTGTTGAAAACTATGTTTGAGTTCCCCAGCACTTGGCGGCAATCAATCCACAGGGAGGACTGAATCAAGGACACAGAAAGGTCCCCAGATAATCTCAAATATATATGAGGAGAGAACTTACTAGAAAGTACTAGAATTTTGCTAACAAATGGGCAATGACTCATAGCTGTTGAGATTTGGCGTAGCAAAGCACATGTGATCTCATTTGTAACCAATTTTGGTGAAGGTAGAGAAATACCCATAGATAACATTGACCCTGGAAAAAGTCTAGTGCTGTCCATCTTAACAAGTGCTCTTGTTAATTATTTTCTTTGAATATATTACTCTCTAAACCCTGGCCAAGAAAAGGTATTTATCCATTAAGTTCACTTCACTAGCCACCTTCTACATAGTTCTGCTCCAAAACCCACTACCAAGATATAAACAAGTAAATGTTTTCAATTACAACTGCAGTTCAGCCTAGGCACTATTCTATGAGACATTGTGCACTAGGAACTTTATTTGAACTTTTTTCCTTTCTTTTTTTAAATAAAATCTACCCTATCTTGGGTTCATTATTTGTTTATTTTATTCTCTGTCTTGCAAAGTGACTGTTTCAGGACACAATCTGTCTTGTTCATATTTGTACCAAATTAAAAGAAAATGAATGCTTGCATGTATGCAGGCCTGATGTAGTAAGGCCATTTTTCTGGATCAATTACTCAGAAGCCTGGGGGGAAAAGTCTTATTATCAGAAAAGAAGCAGCCAGAGTTTCTGTGTGCTATTCCTATGTGAAATGAACCAGGTGGCTACTAAAGAAATCTACAGATAAATTAATGTTTATGGATTTAATACTTTGAAACGAAAGTACTCATAACATAAATTACTTTGGGAAATAAAAAATTAAAAATTTGCATTGAAAATATAGAATAAAAGTGGTAGGTGGTAGGAATATTATAGGACAAATATTGAAACTTTGTTAAGAAAACCTCTAAATAAAATAACCAAGAAATGCTATTAAGGAAGTTCTTTGGCCTAGACTGATGGGTAGTAAATTAAAAGGCCAGCTACAGAGTGAAAGAAGATACCTTTAACACTTGAATCTCTCAAAGTACTTATATTAAAATTACGTAAAGGATACTTACAAATCAATGCCAATAACAAAATGGGTAAATAATACTGACAGGTACTTCACAAAAACTGAGACTTCATTTTACCTGCTGTAAATAAAGCAACCTCATACTGCCCTTTTTTCCCTTTTGATCTTACACTTTCCATTCTGTCACTCCTGTTCTCTG
>NW_012101511.1:0-14842 GCF_000951045.1 Mandrillus leucophaeus | reverse complement strand
CACTTTTTTTTCTGGATTTGCTTTCAAAAGAACCAAACTAAGGCAGGAGGGGATCAATATAAAGGATATAACATAGAAGAGAAAAGGAAACACATGGCAGAATAGGCTTTAAAATGTCCCCCCAGAAATATTCATGTCAAATTCCTTGGAACCTGTGATGTTACCTTATTTAGAGAAAGAGTCTTCGCAGATGTGATTAAGTTAAGGGTCTTGAGGTTGGGAGATATTCTTGAGTTATTCAGGCATGCCTTAAATACCATCACATGTGTCTTCTTTGCAAGAGAAAGGTAGAGGGAAATTGACAGTGGTGCAGAGAGAAGAAAGAATATGAAGGCAGAAGCAGAGATGAAAGTGATGATGCCACAAGCCAAGGAAGCCTGAAACCACCAGAAGCTAGAAGCAGCAAAGAAGGGATTCTTCCCTAGAAACTTTGTAGGGACTGTGGCTCTACTGATATCCTGATTTCAGATTTCTGACCTCCAGAGCTGTGAGAAAATAAATTTCTGTTGTTTCAAACCACCAAGTTTGTGGTAATTTCTCATGGCAGCCTCAGGAAAGTAATACACATGGATTAAAACACTAACAAAATCAGAGGTAGAGACGAAGAATGTCCTTACATGATGGTATGATTTCTTGTTAAAATAAGAACCGTTTCCTAAGTTTTAGAGGCATCTTGCCCTACAGAAATGATTTGAGTTAGCATTTGTGAGGAATTGGGAGGAAACTGACAAAAGATCAGAAAAAGAATTTCTAAGGAGAACTGCAAGCTCAGCAGAGGTTAAAGTAATGAATTTATAATGTATTTATTGTCATCTCTTGGGATTTGGCAGTCATCAGCAAGGATGCTAGTAAGCAGACAAAATTATTCTAGCCTCATGTCAGAGTTCAGAGGCTGGACTCAAGACCCAAGAAGAGAAACTGGCAAGAAAAACGCAAGACTCTAATTCTGAGGAAGGAATAAGTGACTTAAGAGGGCACTACAGTAAGAATGCATACATATGAATTCCTAAGTACTGAAGATTTAGGCACCATCTGGATTCAAGAAAAGCAGAAGCCTAGTTAATAAATCAGGGCACCTGCTGAAGGCAGATTAGCATCAAGAGTTGCTTCACCTGGACAGCTCAAGCTCCCTCTGCTTCAGATCAGAATGAATCGCAGAAGCCTGGGTTGACCTTAACGTGCAAATGAGGAATCAATAGGCCCTATCTTTTTTGCATGACTGTTAATTTGAACTTCTGGCTCTTCTTGCATTTTTTTCATCATCTTCTAACTTCATTGCTTTTCATTCCCAGCTTAAAGAATAGTGGGCTGATGGCAGGGAGGATAGAAGAAGAAGGAGAAGAGAAAGGGGATAGAGTGGAGGGAGAGGAGAGTATTTATAAATATCACCTCATAGGGAACTCACAACAGATATTTGACTTAGGCATCATTATCCCTATTTTACAAAAAAGGAAAATGGGATTTGAAAAATTAAGCAACCCATATTCATACAATTAGTAGAATACAAAAGCAAGATTCAAACCCAAGTTGTACTGATTCCAAAGTCAGTGTTCTGATCCATTACCAGACCCTTACTTGTTTCATAACAATCATTCAACTGTGTTTACTTTTAAATCAACATCCTCAAGTCTCTCAACCCCTTACCTTTCTTTTCTGATCTGCTTTTTAATTTACTGCTGACTAATTAAATAATTCATTCAAGGAAAATGAATAAATATCTACTAAACTGGAAAGCCCTCTTTAGGTTGAAGGGAATTAAGCAGTATCTTGTAACAAAGATAGACATTGTGCCTGCTTTCATGATTTTACAGACCATTCAAACAAATCGTCAATGAATTTCATACATTGCTATTACCTGGCTGTTAGATCTAGTTAACACACTATTTTGTCTCTAGCCCAGATTATCTTTTTCAGATGAAATACAGCATTATGTGAGGAAAATTTTAAGTTTTTAATGAAAATTATTTTCAGAATGATATGAAGCAAACACTAAATTAAGACTGTTGTGGTCCTTGGCATTAATTTCAATAATGAATGTCAACAAACTTTTCAACAGCTACAAATGAAAAATACTTAAGTGATAGAAGAATAATGCATTGGGGAGAGATGATTTAAGAAAGCAAGAATCCTATGCTAGTATTTTCTTTTAAATAGATAGTCACCACTTCAAGTTAAATCTAAATTTCAGGCAAAACAGTCTATGATATCTATTATTTATCTACTGAGAGGTAGGTAGAACACAAAAGTAATTTTAGATTTTGCCATGGTAATAAATGTGAAATTACTACATCCTATGATGACAAACCCAATTCTCTGATAAGAAACACTCCCTCTGTTTGCCAAGAGGTATTTCATTAACATTGTTCTGCACAGAGACTAACTTTAAGTACTTTAAATAATTCTACCTAACTAGGAGGGAAGTTTGTGACAAGGGAAGAAGTTGCAGCCTTTCAGAAATTATAATATGCTAAAAATATTAATAAATTTGAATCTTCTCAACTTCAATATTTTTACGATTCATTTTCAACTTTTCCCCTCATTAGTTATTTTCCAAGTTAAATACCTTCCATTATCATTAGGAAGTGTATGTTTGTATAAACAAAAATCTAGGTGGTAAAATTATTCATCCTGTGTATTAAATAAATATTGTTCCTAGCTTATATGAACAGATCTTTCCCCACGTCCAGTTTTTTCCTCTACATGAATGTTCATTTTTGTATGTACCTATCTTCTCAAGTCAAACATTCAGCACTTTTGCATCTAAGTTAGTTGCAAAAGTCCCACATTTCTTATTATGAAATTGGTAATTAAATTTCATATTTAATAGAAATCAATAAAATACAGCTGTTTGTGGGGTTTGAGAACATGGTAAATCAAATTAATTAACAGTATATTATGCATTAAAAACTGTGACAAACTCTCAAGCAAGCACTTGGTTCATCTATGACTTCCAACTTTCTCAAATATGTATATGACCCTAGGCAAATAACAAATCTCTCTCTAGTTTAATCTTTCCAAATGTAAAAAGGTCTTCATAATTTATTAACTTATTTAGCCAATTTTTAATGAATACTTAATGTATGCTTAATATTTTCCAATTACTCAGGACTCAGCAGTGAATATGACAAATCAGATTCATGTTATTTCCCATTGTAGGGCCTCTGAGATTATGGTCCCAACTAACAGAAAGGCAATTCCTCTGGTCTTCCTTTGTCTAACTACTCACCATTAATTTCTTAGTCAAAATATATCTTCTTAAGCCTTCTGTGATCATCCTATTGAATGGGCACCTATCCAATCCCCATCATTTTCTATAACAAAACTGTGTCTGATTCCTTAATTTGCTTAATTACTTTTTGCAGTTATACTACTTACATTTTGTTTACTGTTTCTTGCTTTTTTCCTCAAGCAGAATGAAAGTCCCATTCAGTAGAAACCTTGATGCACCTCCAGTAAAGTGAACAGTATCTTATACTTGGTAGATTATCAATAAATATTTCTTGAATTAAATAATTCATTAGTTAAGAAGGTAAACAAAAATTCCTGCCATTTTGAAGTTACCTTCTTTTAGAAGCTTCCATTCTAGTAGAATGATTATTGTACAGAGGTTATCATCAAATATAGTGTTGTGGAAAAGCCATAAAAAAAAAAGAACCAACTGAATTTGAAACCCCATTTGCTGAATAGGTTAACCTCACAAACTCAAGTCACTTGTTTTCTGATCTCTGTCTGCACAAGTGATACCCCAAGGAGAAATAGTTATGTACAATCAGTGATTTTTCTCCAGTCCTCATTCTTCTGAGGCTCCTTCTGCCATTAAATAAGATTTTTCACTCATTCTCTCAAAGAATGTGATTATCTTTTCTTGTGACATGGAGATTGTCTAACAGGAACTAATTGCAAAATGACTAAAGAAGTCAGATGTCAACTTCCATTTTATCTCTGTCTAAATTGTGGCCCATTTTTCTCTCCCACTTCTAGGGTTGGGGACAAAGTCAACTTTTTTCCAAGCTCATGTGTATGTGGTAAAACAACGGATACCACATAAAAAAGATGGAGTGGATATTTAATAGGTAACTCACAATATCTAATATATTCCTGGAAAAATTAATAGTTTCAAATTAATTCAAACTTTTTACCATAATATGCTCACTAAATTTAAAAACAATTAAAGGAATAAATCTTTATGTTCTGTTTTATTTGCAAGTTTATGTACATTAGTGAAATGCCATCTAAAAATAATAAAAATAGGCTAATTGCAACTTTACATTGTTGCTTTCAGTCCCGAAATTTTTATAATTCCCCAATGTCTTCTGTAACTGCTTAATTTCTTCATGCTTCACTGGTCATGGCTAACGTTTATCACGTAGCTTTTGGGAATGGAGTGACCTGAAAACTGCCCAAGTCACTGAATGAATAGCAACTTTGAAAAGACAATAAAATATCAGAGAGTTTTTGTCATGGTGGGTCAAGTTAAGGTCTTATGCAGTGTCCTTATAAGTTTAAGTGTTATTAGCATCCCAACATCACCTAACTTTAAATATAGCAAGCTATAGAAGCTCTTTCTTATATACATTTTATTTGGACTTTCTTCCAAACCTTCTTTATAAATATAATATTCTCCATTTTGGGGTGCTAATCTTGATTCTGTTGGTAATTATTTAAATGATTTTTAAAAATTTGTAAAATGAGTAGGTTGCACTAGATCATAATGAAGTTCCAACATTCTGCCAGAGCACTGGTTGCCAAAGCATAACTATCATCATGTTATTCCTCTGCTCACAGAGCTACGCTGGCTCCCAAATACCTGTTGCTATGAGATCAAACCCCTATTTGTATTTCAAGTCTCTACCATCTAGAGTTACTCTGCCTCTTTTAATTGTCACTCTTCTGCTGCACGTACACAGTCCACACCAGAGAGGTAGTCCAGGACTTAGGTTTACCTCTTCAGGAGACACAACTGAGTGCAATACTAGTGCTATTCAAAATGTGATCTGTGCACCAGTAATGGTCCATGAAATGTTTCTTACTGGCTGTGGCAATATAAGTATAGGACAGAAGAACATTTAGAAACTTTTAAAGCAACTTGCCGTTGTTATAACACCCAAGTATATAATCAGTGCATTTGCCTATTTGAGCAGTTTTAGTGTTTCCACACTGGCATGTTGAGTGAAAAAGAGCAGAAACTTCATACAGGTCACATTCAATAAGACTACATTACAGTATGCGATTAGTTTGATAACTGTCATCCAAAATTGTGAAAAGATATTAAATATATAAGAATATCTAAACATGTATCTATATTTTGGACTTATTTTAGAATCATTTTAAATTAAGCATGGAGTTTTTGAGTTTTACATAATTAACTAATTCAGACAAGTAAAATTTTTATTATTTTTAACCCTAATTGAATTATAGTGACACAGACAAGCTTCACTGGAATTTTTTGTCAAGAAATAATACACCTCTTCAAAATACAGCAGCAGTCAGAAACTACTATTGTGATTATGATTACTATTATTATTATTTTGAGATGGAGTTTCACTCTTGTCTCCCAGACTAGAGTGCAAAGTCATGATCTCATCACACTGCTCACTGCAACGTCCACCTCCCAGGTTCAAGCGACTCTCCTGCCTCAGCCTACCGAGTATCTGGGATTACAGGTGCCTGCCACCATGTCCAGCTAATTTTTGTATTTTTGGTAGAGACAGGGTTTCACCATGTCTGCCAGGCTGGTCTCAAACTCCTGACCTCAGGTAATCCACCTGCCTCATCCTCCCAAAGTGCTGGATTACAGGTCTTAGCCACTGTGCCTAGCCAGTCATAAATTAAATTATGGTGATAAAAGTAATTTTGAAGATAGGAAAACTAAAATGTTTATATTCATTTAATAAAACAAAATAATTTAATAAATGGTGAGGAAAGTAACTTTCAAGATAATAAGACTAAAATGTTTATATTAGTTTACTCAGAAGTATACTCTGTCTTAAATTCTGTTTGGTAGTCATAATTGATGGTTAAGTGTTAAAACTGTAGTGTGTATGGGCTAATATGTTGGCTAATAGTGCATTAGAACCAACAAAATTTAAGTAGGTTTTAACTTTAAAACATAAAACAAGGTTTAATATAATTGTATCCTTTAAAAGGAAAAGCACTGAATAGGGGAAGTAAATGTTTAATATTTTATATATAAGCAGTATTGTTTTGTGAGTTTGTAAGTAGCACTGTGGGCTGCTAAAACAGTGTATGTATACATAATTGCTGAAATTTTAGTGAAAGACCATTTTATAGGCATTAGTCTGAAAATAGTGGGTGAGTTTATAGCAAAGAAGGTAGTTCAAATAGCACTTTTCAATGACATCATAGGTCAACTTCAGAAGCAAACTGATGATATGGAAGAAATACTCATAGAATAAATAAGGCTAGCAATTTTTTTATTGCAGCTAACACATACAGTATAGAGTACAGAGATATTCTTAGCATGTCAATTCTTCTAGTACATGTGAAATTTGTGTATGAATTTTGTTAGCTTCATTGCTTAAAAACATCTAAACTTAAGTGTATAAAAATATTAAATTTGAAATTCTAGTTCTGTGTAGGAGCATAATCTGATGGTACAGCCGCAAAGGCAAGAAAACATTCTGGAGTAATCATCCAGATTCAGGCAAGAATATTAATCTCCACATTTCTTACTTCTCTGAAATGTTTTGATATTTTTTTAAAAAGTTAAGTGTAATAAATAATGTGTTTAGTGACACAGCAAAAGTTGAGTCACAAAAACCTAAAGCATCAAATTTTGGATTATTCTCTTCATTTGAAGATGAAATGAAAGCTGATCATAAACTGTTGTTGCTTGCTGTCATACAATGGCTATCAAGAAGAAACTTCTGTCAAAAATGTTTGGACTACAGAATAGAATGTCAGTGTTTCTGCAATAAAAGAAAGCAATTTGCTATCAATATTTAAAAGTTGTGAATTGAGAATCCAGCCTTGCCTATTTGTCTGGTATCTTAATACGTGCATGCCAGGAAGGAATGCAATGTAGTTTTCAATGGCAGATAAGACATAAACGCAAAACCTGAAGTGAAGTTTGTAACAAGATAGTGTCTACAGAGTGTTATGATGTGGCTCATAATTTAATAACAATTATCAAGTAGGTAGGGAGTGATTTTAATCATTCAGATCTGTAAAAGGTCATTAACAAGCACCATAGAAATTTGATAGAATGGTTTTAAGAATTTTCCATTAAAAGAATATTCATGGGCTGGGCGTGGTGGCTCACATCTGTAATTCCAGGACTTTGGGAGGCCAAGGCGAGTGGGTCACGAGGTCAGAAGTTCTAGACCAGCCTGACCAACATGGTGAAACCCTATCTCTACTAGAAATACAAAAATTAGCCAGGCATGGTGGCACATGCCTATAGTCACAGCTACTCAGGAGACTGAGGCAGAAGAATCGCTTGAACCTGGGAGGCAGAGGTTGTAGTGAGCCGAGATTGCACCACTGCAGTCCAGCCTGGGCAACAGAGCGAGACTCTGTCTCAAAAAAAAAAAAAAAAAATCATTTATCAATTATTAATAGCAACTAAAATAAATTTCTTTCTTCAGAAATTAAATTTAATTTAACAATAACTTGAAGGATAAAGGGTTGGTACTGGTTATCGATGAACCATCAATGGTGAATTTTGAAAATACAGCATCACTTGGTTTGTCCTGGATAAAGTTAAAAATAAATACTCAACCTTGCTGAAAATGCTTCAGAATCACTTCTTCCATCACTGTCAACTTATGTAGGTGAGATTGATTTTTCTATGATGAGTTCAGAAAAAAAAATGAAACAGGTTAGTTATGTATCCCCTATGAATACTGTTCTTGTAAGTAGAACCTATATCAGATTAATTAACAATGAAGAATCAACCTCATTTGTATCATTAAATTTTGATGTGTAGGATATCTCTTTAAAGTGTAAAGTAATTATTAAATATGGGAATCACTATTTTACTCATAATTTTTATTTTTCTTGTGATATGCAAGTAAGTAAGAATAAAAGCAATTCTCCATATGAATCACAGTGATATAATAGTTTAATTTAAACTAGATAAATCACAGTCATGCAAACTTCCAATTAAAATGTGTGTAATTTTTAAGTTTACTTTTCACCTATGTAATGTTTGTTCTGATATCCATTTAAATGTAATATTTTCTCAATTGAATCTAATAAAAAACTGGCTCATATTTTTTCCTTGTGCTTGATTTTTAATCAAGTGTATTAGTTCATTTTCCTGCTGCTGATAAAGATATACCTGAGACTAAGAAGAAAAAGAGGTTTAATTGGACTTACACTTCCACATAGCTGGGGAGACCTCAGAATCATGGCGGGAAGCAAAAGGTACTTCTTAACACAGCGGCGGCAAGAGAAAAAATGAGGAAGATGCAAAAGCAGAAACCCTTGGTAAAGCCATCATATCTCATGAGACTCACTACCATGAGAATAGTATAGAGGAACTGCTCCCATTATTCAAATAAGCTCTCATTGAGTCCCTCCCACAACATGTGGGAATTATGGGCGTATAATTCAAGATGAGATTTTGGTGGGGACACAGAGCCAAACCATATCAACAAGTAAAAATTGTACAAGCATACTTCATTCTATTGCACTTCACTTTATTGCACTATACTGATATTGCATTTTTTACAAATAAAAAGTTTGTGGCAATTCGGCATGGAGCAAGACTATGGTGGAGTCATTTTTCCAACAACATGTGCTCTCTTCATGTCTCTGTGTCACATTTTGGTAACTCTCACAGTATTTCAAACTTTTAAATTATTATTACATCTGTTATGCTAATCTCTGATCAGTGTTCTCTGATGTTACTATTGTAACTGTTTTGTGACACCAGAAACTGGACCCATATAAGATGGCAAACTTGATCCATAAAGGTTGTTTGTGTTCTGACTGCTATACTGGCCAGCTGTTCCCCTGTCTCTCTCCCTCTTCTCTGGATTCCCTATTCCTGAGACCCAATAATATTGAAATTCGGCCAATTATTAACCCTATAATAGTCTCTTAGTGTTCAACTGAAGAAAGAGTCTCACATCTCTTCCTTTAAATCAATAGGTAGAAATGATCAAGCACAGTGAGGAAGGTATGTTGAAAGCCCAGATAGGCTTCTTGAGCCATACACTTAGCCAAGTTGTGAACGCAAAGTAAAAGTTCTTGAAGGAATTTTAAAGTATTACCTCAGTGAACACACAAATAATAACAAAGCAAAATAGCCTTATTGTTGATGTGGAAAAGGTTTTAGTGGTCTGAATAGAAGATCAAACCAGCCATATCATGTACTTAAACCAAAGCCTAATCCAGAGCAAGGCCCCAACTCTCTTCAATTTTCTAAAGGCCAAGAGAGGTGAGGAAGAAGTGGAAGCAAAGTCTGAAGCTAACAGAGGCTGATTCATGAGGTTTAAGAAAAGAAGCCATCTCCATAACCTAAAACTGCAAAGTGAGGCAACAAGTGCTAATGCAGAGCTGCAGCAAGTTATCCAGAAAATCTACCTAAGATCATTGATGAAGATGGCTGTAGTAAACAACAATTGCAAATGCAGACAAAACAGCCATATATTTGAAGAAGATTTCACCCATGACTTTGATAGCTAGAGAGAAGTCAACACCCAAGTTCAAAGCTTTAAAGGCCAAGCTGAGTTTCTTGCTAGGAGCTCATCTACCATTCCAAAAATTCTAGGGCTCTTAAAAACTATGCTAAATCTACTTTGCTTGTGTTCTAAAAGTGGAAAGACAATATCTGGATGACAATAAATCTACTTATAGCATGGTTTACTGAATATTTTAACCCCACTATTGAGACCTACTGCTCAGAGAAAAAGATTCCCTCTGAAGTATTACTGTTCATTGACAATGCCCTGGTGACCCAAGATCTCTCATAGAGATGTACAAGAAGATTAATGTTGTTTTCATGCCTGCTAACACAGCACCAATCTGCAGCCCATGAATCAAGAAATAATTTCCATGTTTAAGACTTACCATTTAAGAAATACACTTCATAAAAGCTATAGCTGCCACAGATAGTAATTCCTCTGACGGATCTCAGCAAAGTAAATGGAAAATCTTCTGAAAATGATTCACCATTCTAGATGCCATTTACAACATTTGTGATTGATGTGGGAAGGTCAGTATATTAACATTAACAGGAGTTTGGAATTGATTCCAACGATCATGGATGACTTGGAGGGGTTGAAGACTTCAGTGAAGGAAAGTAACTGCAGATGTGATGGGAATAGAAAGAGAATTAGAAGTGGAGCCTGAAGATTACTGAATTGCTGCAAGCTCTTGATAAAACTTGAACAGATGAGGAGTTGCTTCTCATAGATGAACAAAGAAATTGGATGGAATCTACTCTAGTTGATAAAACAGTGGCAGAGTTTGAGAAGTTTAACTCCAAGTCTAAAAGAAGTTCTTCTGTGAGTGAAATGTTATCTAGCATATCACATGCCACAGAGAAATCTTCTGTGAAAGGAAGTCAACTAATGTGACAAACTTTATTATTGTCTTATTTGAATAAATTGTTGCAGCCACCCAAACCTTTAGCAACCACCACCCTGATCAGACAGCAACCATCAACATTGAGGCAAGTACTTTCACCAGCAAAAAATTACAACATTCCAAAGGTTCAGATGATCATTAGCATTTTTTTAGCAATAAAGTATTTCAAAATAAGATATGAACATTTTTTAGACATAATGTTATTGCATTCTTAATAGACTGCAGTATAGTCTAAACATAACTTTAATATGCACTGGGAAGCCCAAAAATTTGTGTGACTCACCTTATTGTGATTATCCCTTTATTGTGGTGGTCTGGAAACAGACCATTAGGTATACAAAATTTGTCACATAATTTGTGTTGAAATACTATATATATATATATATATGCACAATTTATTAATTACCTTTTATTTTCTCCTTCTGTAGCTAATCTACGGGATTGTTTTTAGTTCTATAATAATTTAAGGCTAATGTTATATTTGTTAGACCTGACATTTACTCAGTACTTAAAGTTTAAAATTCCTTTTCTTTCCTTTGGATTTACAGCTGCCTAAAGCAGCAGTCATTTCCAACCTGCTTTATTTTGTTGTTGTTCTATTTTGTTTTGTTTCAGGGTTTTAGCAACATGAAGTTATGGTTTTTAGTTTCTGTCTCTGCTGGTAAGTGGAAAAGAAGAATGAGGAAGGGGCTTTACTGGCCCAATCGGAAACAGAAACTAAGAAACCATGACTGTATTCTCTCCCTTGGACACCCTGACCACAAGATCATCAATCCCTTTCCCCCGTTTTGTTGTTGTTGTTGTTGTTGTTGTTGTTGTTTTTAGTGAGACCTTCAGAATGGTTTGTAATTTTGGTGGCTATTTATTTTTCCTTTTCACATATCTCTTTGAGGGTTTACCTGATGAGTTCTTGGTGATCCAGAAGGAGTGGAAGTTTTACATACGCAAAAGTGACAGGGTACAGCTGGGTTTAAAATAACTGATGTCAGGCCTAAAAATGGATGCTGAGGTAGCAACTAAGTTAAATTTGTGACAGCAACAAAATGAAAAAAAATTTAATGAATGATTATTTTCTCTAGATAGTTGAAACACACTGTGCTGTGCTTCTATTGTTGTCAGGAATGATACAATGCTGGGAACATGGTACATGCTCAGCAGACAAATATCTGCGAATAGATAGATTTATATTAATAAGTTGGGTTATATTTTCTGAAGGGAGTAATTTCTCCCAGTGGATAACTGTCTACCAGTTTCCAGGGGTAGTCATCATTAAAATACACACCAGGATTTTATCACTGCTCTATTCCAATGCTTTTGCAAATTTCAGGCCATTCCATTCTGGAGACAAATACCTAAAGCTAGTCACATAAACAAGTAGGCAGAAAGGAAAGAATTAGATACCCTATTAAGAGCAACATGAACAAGTCCTTGGCCAAAAATGTCTTGTAGATTTTAACCTTCGACATGTGTAACACTTTGGCTTCTTAAGATATTCTATCAATAATAAAATACATTGCTGACTTGTAGTGTACCATTGTTTTATCATTTAGATAACTGGAAGAGGAAAGTGAAAAAAGAGGAAGAAGGATTTCAGAAATAAGATTCATCAGTACCATAAGTATATAACTATCCACAGGGTCATGAGGTCCAATCTCAGCTCTTAAATCTAAATGTATTATATAATGTGAGAGAGACTTCCTGTTTCTGGTAATAGCTGGCTACGTTATTTGTGTGAATCTCCCAGCTGAAGATAAAACAAAACAAAAACAGGGTAAAATTATCTGTATATGTAAATACATACACACGCAAATATATACATACAAACACATACTTGCACACATATACACACATTCATATACACACACACACAAGCATATATTTTTTTTAAGTTTCCCAAGTATTTGTATCCACAGAATAACCTTCATATAGAGATGCTTTTACCCAAGGCCTCAGACACTCCCCCAAATAAACATTTTAGGGAAAATAACCCAGGAAACACTCAAAGATAAACAGGCACATGAGGAATTTTAATAGGGTCAAGAATCAATGCATAAAACAGACAGCAGAAAAAACTCATACAGACTTCACATACTGCATTATTAAATATGCATTTCTAAATCACATTTACTCTGTTTAAAGAAGTAAGCAGTAAATTTGATACCATTTGCAGGGAACAGGAAAATTTAAGAGTACATTTAAGAGAGAACTACAGGCTGAGCACAGTGGCTCACACTTGTAATCCCAGGACTTTGGGAGGCTGAGGTGTGTGGATCACCTAAGGTCAGGAGTCCGAGACCAGCCTGGCCAACATGGTGAAACCTTGTCTCTACTGAAAATATAAAAATTAGCTGGGCGTGGTGGCATTTGCCTGTAAGTTCAGCTACTGGGGAGGCTGAGGCAGGAGAATCCCCTGAACCTAGGAGGCAGAGATTGCGGTGAGCCAAGATTGCACCACCACCGCACTCCAGTCTGGGCGACAGAGCAAGACCCTGTTTTTTTAAAAAAAAAAAAGAAAGAAAAAAAGGAAAAAAAAAAAAAAAAGAACTACCGAAAAATAAATACAATAACAAAAATTTAAAAATGCATTTGGCATTTCACTAAACACAGAGAAAATAAAATGAATACTACATAGATTAGAAGAAATTATCCAGCATCATCTAGCACAAAGGGGAAAAAGTGGAAAAGAGAGTGAAAATACCTAAATTCTAGAGTGAGGTTTAGTTAATATTTGACTAGAGTCTCAGAAAGAGAGAAGAGACAGAGAATGGGCCAGAAGAGAATTTGAAGAGATCATGGCTTAGAATTTTTTAGAAGTCATGTGACATGTGAATCCACAGATTCAATTAACCCCCAAATTTTTAGCTTGATAATTAAAATACAATTCCAATATTAGACATAATGCAGTGAAACTGTTTTAAAAGATAAAAAGAGAAATTTCTGCCCCATTGGTTTGTGATATCTTCTTACAGTGAGTTGGATGGCTGGATCATGTGCAAATGTTCTTCTCAAAATTCAGATTCCTAGAATTCATGAATTTAACATAGCATTGTGAAAGTTAAGAGAAAGTCTTTTTTTCTCATTGCTTAGAAATCTGACTGAGTGAAGCCTAATATATTCCTGGGATTTTCAGAACCTGGGTTGCTTTTACCTTTGACAGAATGTAAAATTGCATAAATTTTCCAATTTTTGCCATGTCTTGTATTGCACTTGCCATTATTTGTCTAATATGCTTCACATCATTGTTTGTCTATTTCCATCGCCAACCATGTTGTAGCACCGGACATTGTAGTCCTAAGACAGATACAGGAAAAGATAACGATGCATGACTAAATCCCAGAAAACTAGGCTCCTGTAATAGGAGGTTTTCTCTTAGCCCTCTCCTCATCAAGGCTGAGTGCTTCTAAGGGATTTGACATACAATAACACTGTATATAATTCCTCCTAAATTCAGAGATGTGAACGAGAACGATATTCTGACAAATCTATGGTGTTTAGTATTTCAATGAACAAAGCAAGCACACTTTCTTTTTTTCTATAAACTGTATAAACAATTATGTGGGTAAAATAATCTCGCAGAATGTCCGAAAAGTAGCAAAGAGTGTGATATGACCAGAAAAGTTCCCAAGAGATGAAAAAAAGTAAAACCCTGCTTCCTTGTCTATTTGAAGATTTGATGTTAGGAAACCAGCTAGGCTGGGTTTTTGTTTGACCTAAGATAAACAAAATAATATACTTGATATTGCAAAATAAAACAATACACCAAGACTTTTGAATTTGATCACAAGTATCATCCCATAATGTAAAGTCATGTATCCCTTTGGAAATTCATAGGAAAAATGGCAAAAACAAAGTAAAGCAGTTTAATTCCCAGTATTTGTAAGTTAGAGAAAACTTTTACCTTAGTTTTTGTTTGTGTGCAAAACCAATCTTAAAGAAATCACTGAAGATGGCCGAATAGGAACAGCTCCAGTCTCCAACTCCCAGCGCGAGCGACACAGAAGACTGGTGATTTCTGCATTTTCAACGGAGGTACTGGGTTCATCTCACTAGGGAGTGCCGGACAATCGGTGCTGCTCCGCTGCTGCAGCCCGACCAGCCAGAGCTGAAGCAAGGCGAGGCATCACCTCATCTGGGAAGCACAAGGGGAAAGGGAATCCCTTTTCCTAGCCAGGGGATCTGAGACACACTACACCTGGAAAATCGGGTAACTCCCACCCCAATACTGTGCTTTAAGCAAACAGGCACACCTGGAGATAATATCCCACACCTGGCCGGGAGGGTCCCA
>NW_012101510.1:2820931-2822291 GCF_000951045.1 Mandrillus leucophaeus | reverse complement strand
CTACTGACCAATAATAGAGGCTCCCAAAGCGTAAACTGGCCTGAGAGCCCTGTTTGTTCTTCCTGCTACCCTGCCCACTCTGCCCCCACCCCGTTCCGAGACTGGACCGTGCCATGAAGGAAATCCCTCGGTTACAGCCTCCCCCACCCCATCAACCACGCTGCTGAGGACACGGGAAAGAATGAGAAGCCAGAGGGAGGCGGCTGCTTGCAGGAGGTTTAGCGTAAAGGAGATAGGAATGGTAATGGGAAATTGAAGATAGCAGTTAAAAAGAGCCGTCATTCAAGAATGACACCCCTGATGCCACCTGCGCTGCCCCCCACCTGACAGAAATGAACCGAAGCAGCTGTTAGAGTGGATATGAAAAGGCGATTAACATTTTGAGAAGGAGTGGCCTTCTATGACGTAACCTGGTCATAATGAGGTTGCAGGGAAGAGACACGAAGTTTCCAGTCATGATCACAAGGATAGTATTTCCTGTTGGAGTGATTTTTTGGTTTGTTTTTATGAACATCCTGCATTAGTTTGCAAAGCATTTTACATTTGAGGAAACCCAAAACTCATTTTGCCTGAAGAGTTATATTCATTCATCATTAAATCTATAAAATTACAAATGTAAATATGTGTCTGCTTTACACGCTTCACAAAATATTGTGTGTCTAGACCTGATTGTCGTAGGCTTGTTCTCTTAGAATTAGGAAGCCAAAAAAATAAGAAAAAAAAAAAAATACTGGTGAAAGTCAGATGGTTCATAGTCTTTGTGAAAAACCAGTAGCCATGTGCATTTTACTTAAAATAACTTTCCTTTTACCTCACCGAAGTACACCATGGTAGGTTATGTCTTTTCCTCTCTCTCTGCCTCTCTCCTCCCCCGTCCCCCTACACACAACTTTTAGATTCAAGGGGTACACGTGTAGGTTTGTTACAGTGGTATATTGTGTGATGCTGAGGTTTGGGGTACAGTTGATCCCATCACCCAGGTAGTGAGCATAGTACCTAATGGTTAGCTTTTCAGGCCCTGTCCCCCCGCCCTTCCTCACTCCTTTTGGAGTTTCCGGTGTTTATTGTTTCTATCTTTGTGTCTCTATGTACTCACTATTAAGCTCCCATTTATAAATGAGAAAGCATGGTAAGGTTTTCTGTTCCTGCATTGGTCATTTAGAATGATGTCCTCCACCAGGAACGTGGCTCACATCTGTAATCCCAGCACTTTGGGAGGCCGAGGCGGGCAGATCATGAGGTCAGGAGATGGAGACTATCCTGGCTAACTTGGTGAAACCCCGTCTCTACTTAAAAATACACAAAAATGGCTGGGCGCGGTGGCTCAAGCCTGTAATCCCAGCACTTTGGGAGGCCGAGG
>NW_012101510.1:2816864-2819327 GCF_000951045.1 Mandrillus leucophaeus | reverse complement strand
TCCTCCTGCACTCAGAGGCGGCCTCCTCCTCTGAGCACGGATGTCTGTCTGCAATTGGGCATCCAGGCTGTTTGCCCCTGAAGTGCTGCCCAGGATGGGCTCTTAAAAGGCTGGCAGGGGGTGAGGGGACCAGGAGGCTCCAAAGGGTAGAGCAAGTAAAACTTTTAAAGACAGCCCTCGTGCCCCAGGATTTCCGTGCCACCACCTGCCCTAGCATTTATTAATGCTGTTAGAATTACAAGTTGATGAAACTACATTTCAATAAAGTTTGATTTATGAAACTTGGCGCCTTTTTGAACTCCCTAATGTTAGATGGTGTTTTTGAGGCGATCCTGAAAATCTCTGATAGTTGTGTCTTTTGTTGTGGTTGTTTGTGTGATTGAATTACCATCGAGTCAACTGTTACTGGAAACCTTTCAGTTTGGCTTTTAGAAGGCCTTGACCGGCTGGGCACGGTGGCTCACACCTGTAATCCTAGCACTTTGGGAGGCGGAGGCAGGTAGATCACAAGGTCATGAGATCGAGACCATCCTGGCTAACACGGTGAAACCCTATCTACTGAAAATACAAAAAAAAGAAAAAAAAATTAGCTGGCCTGGTGGCAGGCGCCTGTAGTCCCAGCTACTCGGGAGGCTGAGGCAGGAGAATGGCGTGAATCCAGGAGGCAGAGCGTGCAGTGAGTCGAGATTGTGCCACTGCACTCCAGCCTGGGAGACAGAGCAAGAGACAGTCTCAAAAAAAAAAAAAAAAAGACCTTGACCTACTCTTGCCTGTTTTGACTCTCTGGTTTATTGTGGAAAGAGGGATGATGTAGGCTCATGTCTCTGCAGATCAATCACCTTTTGCCATCAAGGATTTGACATCACAGTTTCCAAGAATTATCTGTGCAAGTTGACATGGTCCTTTAGCTAATCTGGGTGTCAAAACAGAATGCCATAGACTAGGTGGCATAGAAAATTGATTTCTCACAGTTCTGGAGATGGTAAAATCCAACGTCAAATTGTCATCAGATTCCGTGTCCGCAGAGGGCTGGCTTCCTGGTTCATAGACAGCCATCTTTTCCAGTGTCCTTACATGACAGAAGGGATGAGGGAGCTCTCTGCAGTCCCTTTGATAGGCGCACCAATTCCATTCATGAGGTCCCTGCCTTCATGAACTTATTCACCTCCCAAGGCCCCTCCTCCAAATACCATCACATAGAATTAGACTTCAACACATGAATTTGAGGAGGACAGTAACATTTGCTTTACAAAATCAGGTCTCCCCGAGCCATATGCACTCACAGGAAATCTATAATCTTCTATTAAGTATTTGCTGGTCCCCTCTGGGTTTAGGGAATCTTTTTTCTTTAAGAAAAATGATCTTTCATGTGATCCATGATTTATTCATAGAAAAGCACTGTGAGTTCACACACCTGCTAAAAAGAAGGGCAATTGTGATACAAAAATGAGAGTGACCCCTCTCTCTCTCTCTCTCTCTCTCTCTCTCTTTTAACCAACCCATTGGGCTGAGACATTGTAGGGGCCCTTGGCTGGGCAGTAGGACTTAAGTAGTCACAAACAGCAAATACAACTTCTTGGTCAGTTTGGAGTAGAAAAGGTGACAGTTTATCAACAAAAGAAAAAGTAAAGCAGATGGAGAAGTTCTTAGTTCGCTTTCTAGTTATACCATCCCTTCCCTATGAAACCCCACCCCCAAATCAGGAACTAAGACATAAAGGAGTAAACACCAAGGCACTGGCAACCAACTGACTCTTCTGAACGCCCTTGCTATCTCCTACAACAATTCCAGGCTGAGCGTATGGGTCAGGAAGGTGGCAGGAACACGATGATTCCCTGTGGAGGTCAGCCAGGGCTAAGACAGGGCTGCTGACTAGAGCTAGAAATTAGGAAGGGAGAGGCTAAGTACAGACCAGCCCTAGCCTCCAAGTCAGCAAGCAATGAGACTGTGACAAAAGCAGGCAGAGGAAGCTTGAGGTAGAAAGGCAGGGGAAGAAAGCAAGTACGGGGCGAGAAGAGAACTGTGCAGCGAAGGCACCCTGTCTGATGGCAGAGGGAGACTGGGGCTTAGAAGCTCATTTGGGGAGAGAATGAATAGAGGAGGCACAGAGATGGGGAACAGACATTTAGTTGGTGAGAGAGATTTAACATGAATGGGAAGAGAAATCTCGCACAAAGGACACATTCATGCAGATCCTCAAAGATGAACATGCCGTCATCCCTACATGTAGAAATACGCTCAGTTACACATATAAAACCACAGATGCATGGAGAGCAAGCATACACACAGACACATATTTCTACACATGCGCTCATGTGTGCCCAGATACACACACTAAACATGCAAAACATGAGAGCATTTACACATAGATATGCATCCTCACATGTATGCAAATGTTACATCCTCACACAGAGACCCACAGTCCAGTGTGCACATATCCACACAGGTACGCAGCCATAGAAC
>NW_012101510.1:2814897-2816718 GCF_000951045.1 Mandrillus leucophaeus | reverse complement strand
GGGTCAGGAAGGTGGCAGGAACACGATGATTCCCTGTGGAGGTCAGCCAGGGCTAAGACAGGGCTGCTGACTAGAGCTAGAAATTAGGAAGGGAGAGGCTAAGTACAGACCAGCCCTAGCCTCCAAGTCAGCAAGCAATGAGACTGTGACAAAAGCAGGCAGAGGAAGCTTGAGGTAGAAAGGCAGGGGAAGAAAGCAAGTACGGGGCGAGAAGAGAACTGTGCAGCGAAGGCACCCTGTCTGATGGCAGAGGGAGACTGGGGCTTAGAAGCTCATTTGGGGAGAGAATGAATAGAGGAGGCACAGAGATGGGGAACAGACATTTAGTTGGTGAGAGAGATTTAACATGAATGGGAAGAGAAATCTCGCACAAAGGACACATTCATGCAGATCCTCAAAGATGAACATGCCGTCATCCCTACATGTAGAAATACGCTCAGTTACACATATAAAACCACAGATGCATGGAGAGCAAGCATACACACAGACACATATTTCTACACATGTGCTCATGTGTGCCCAGATACACACACTAAACATGCAAAACATGAGAGCATTTACACATAGATATGCATCCTCACATGTATGCAAATGTTACATCCTCACACAGAGACCCACAGTCCAGTGTGCACATATCCACACAGGTACGCAGCCACAGAACGGACATAGATACGCATAAAGATGTAATGTGCACATACAGACAGGCATGCGCAGATATATCTATGCACATAGACACATGTACTCAGTTATACAGATATACACACTCTCTGACACAAAGGAGATCAATGTAGATGAATATTGTGAGCTCAGTGGCTTCCCAGACCTTCATCTTTTCCCTGCACTTGTTTCAAAGGTGCTCAGCAGACTCCTGGCGAGGCTGTGTGAGGCAGGGGAGGAGCTTCAGAGTCCTCACAGCTTTGTGAGGCAAAAGTCTAAGTCCAGTCCTGGCCTCTGCTGCTCACCCACCCCTGGGCTATTAATGCCCTGTCTGCAGGTGACAGATTCTGCATAGACTAGTCTTGGGATTTTTTCTAACTGGCCGTTTTTCTCCTTGGCACCCCCACGATCCCACTGGGAAGGGCAAACACTCTGCAAGGGAAACCTGAGAAATGGTTGTGAGTCTCCTCAGACAATAAGCATATCCTCCCCCCACAGCTACCTCAAGGGCCCATCAAATCAGAACCAGGATTATACATATTTATGACTTTACAATAATTGGCAACACATATACTATAGTATTTACAGTACCATAGATGCATCTGTTTCTCTGGTTCAGCAATCTCTGAGACGGAACAGTGTTCTGTGTTTGCCAAGGGAGACAGCGCCAATGCCCAGGACATGCAGGACGTAGAGGCAGGAGGTGACATATCGTGGGGTTTCTGGTCGATCTGCAGGGCCCAGTTTCTCCATGAACAGTGGGCTGTAGTGAGATGCTTGCCAAGACAGGCATATTGACTGGAGTTGGACTCTCCCCATCCTTAGCCCTGTGGTCCTTTGGCCTCAGCTACAGGGCCTCAGAGTCCTGTCAGGGTGGACAAATGTTTCAGTGTTTTTGACCTGACCTGATACTTCCTGGGGACCCAGCCTGCAGGGCCGGTGAGCTACCTGCTTTCTCAGCCAAAGGGTTCTTGAAGCAGGAGCAGCAGCTTTTTCTTGCCTTTGTAGATCTGTTTGAGATTGTCGATGAACTGGGCAAATTACAGGTAGTCATCCTGGAGCAGCAGGAAGGTCTCCCGAGCCTTGCTTAGAAACCCAATTAACTGTCCATACCAGCAATGGCTGATGTGTGTTAGGTGTAGTGTGGGGTGTTGATGTAAGCAT
>NW_012101510.1:2812482-2814847 GCF_000951045.1 Mandrillus leucophaeus | reverse complement strand
GTGGGGTTTCTGGTCTATCTGCAGGGCCCAGCTTCTCCATGAACAGTGGGCTGTAGTGAGAAGCTTGCCAAGACACGCATATAGACTGGAGTTGGACTCTCCCCATCCTTAGCCCTGTGGTCCTTTGGCCTCAGCCAGACTCAGGGAGGACAAATGTTTCAGTGTTTTTGACCTGACCTGATACTTCCTGGGGACCCAGCCTGCGGGGCCGGTGAGCTACCTGCTTTCTCAGCCAACGGGCTCTCGAACCAGCTGCATCAGCTTTTTCTTGTCTTTGTAGATCTGTTTGAGATTGTTGATGAACTGGGCAAATTGCAGGTAGACATTCTGGGGCAGCAGGAAGATCTCCCGAGCCTTGCTTAGAAACCCAATGAACTGTCCATACCGACAATGGCTGATGTGTGTTAGGTGTAGTGTGGGGTGTTGATGTAAGCATTGATGATGGCATCAGCAACTGGCACAATGGAGCTCTGTCAGTGGAGATGAGCTTTCCAGAGCTGCGGCGGCCTGGGATGCCCACCAGGCCAAATGCAGTCACCGTGCAACCTCACACACAGGATGTCTGAAAGCATCACGGCAATGTGCACACTCTTCACCACCAGGGGGATGAGAACTGCCAGCTCATTCTTGCCCAGACAGTGGCTGAGGACACAAACTCAGAGCACATCATTGATGGCTGCATGGGTATCCTGGTTAAGAGCCAGGTTAAGATGGCTCATGGCCAATGAGGCCAGCTTGAAGGCGCGGAGCTGCAGCCACAGAGCTGCATGTAGCAGGCAATGGGGAACAGCTGGGAATGGGCCGTGCCGCCGGCAGCAGCCGCAGTGGCAATCTGGCAGGCGGCCTCAAAGGCAATGTGGTCTTTCTCAGAGTGTAAGGGCTGATGACAGGGCACAGTTCTGTGGATGCTTCATAGCACACTGCAAGGCCAGTGTGCAAGCACAGCTTGCCAGTTCCTCCTGCTGTGGATAGTCAAGACTGAGGCGCAGGATAGTGGTGTGGGATACGGCTGTGGCAGCTACAATACTAGTAGCCTCAGTAGGGGTGAAGAGTGTGTCCCAGCTCTGCAAGATGCTCACTGGGGCCCACACACCTGTCAGGCCAGTGCCTGAGCTCAGCCATGGCCATCTGGGTCCTGATTCAGGTCTGCTCAGATTACTGTGTGGGGTACGAACTTGGCCAGCAGAGATGAGTTCTCCTTCCTCCTCAGCAACCTTGAGATGATCTGAGGCAAACCAGGGCTAGGGAAGCATCCCAGACAGCTAGACCCTGCTTGGGCTCTCTTCCTATCCCTTCCGTCCCCAGGCCAGAGGGTTGAAGGTTTCTGCAGGTTGCTCTTAGCCCCTCACAAGGATGGAGCAGTAGAGCCTGGGGTTTGCTTGCCCCAAGGCCAGAGTGGCGGATCTGCCGGGGGTTCTAGCTGAACTGGGGCCTCTCAGGGTAGAATCTTGTGCTGGGCCTTTGGGCTTTAGAAAGGGTCCTGATCCTCCAAGGTGTCTGGGGTTTCCCACAAGCATGGACAGGGATGGGGACAAAACCACCAGGCCCACTACCTCCCAAGGGTGCACTTGAGTATTGGCAGCTGAAAATTCATTCTCTTAGATGTGTCTCCGATGTGAGGGTCAAAGTACTGCTGACGTCAGCATATGGTTGGTTAAAGCAGTGAGGACAGAACTTGGGCTGGCTGAACAGAGGCCATCTTCTCCTACCAGCAGCCCCCTCCTTTCTTAGGCCATCAAGAATAGGAATATGAGAGCTCCATGGATTCGTTGTCCCGTCCCAAGAGTAGGGTGTGGAAACTCCTTTCCCCTGGGGGTAAAGGGAGGTGGGAGATACCCACTTCTGTAGCACGGGTCACCAAGCATCGTACCATCTCTCGGGGTCTCCAGTTAAGGGTTGATAAGATCATCGGCATCACCTGTAGCCCAGGTTCCAGGGCCACGTTGAGCAGGGTGCTGTCAGTACTACTGTTAGTGGGAGTAGCAATCTTGAATGCATTTTGGGCCAGTTTGAAGATGAGGGAGGAAGAACAAATGTGCTTCTGTGTTGCTTCCGGAATTGTTCAGAGCCTCAAAGTGTCTCCTTTGGCAGCAGTCAGCATGGTGGAGGCCAGTTCCCGCTGCTATGATTCCAAGTGTCCAAGCAGGAACCAGGGAGGATAACGGCTGGGCACCAGAGACACCATATGGTGACGGAGAGATGCGTCGCCTGCACAACCTGAGTTTTCTAAAACAGGTAACCTTATGATACGTAAGGCTAATTTATAGGCCGGGTCTGGATCATGAGACAGCAGAGCTAGGGAACAAATACTGGCAGAAGTATGCATGGAAATGCTCTCTCAGTGGATGACTTCTCCCAGATCGCT
>NW_012101510.1:2811626-2812292 GCF_000951045.1 Mandrillus leucophaeus | reverse complement strand
CTGTACTAAAAATACAAAAACTTTAGCTGGGCATGGTGGCGGGCGCCTGTAGTCCCAGGTACTCGGGAGGCTGAGGCAAAAAAATGGCGTGAACCTGGGAGGCGGAACTTGCAGTGAGCCGAGATGGCGCCGCTGCACTCTAGCCTGGCGGCAGAGTGAGACTCCATCTCCAAAAAAAATACAAAAATTAGCTGGGCATGGCGGCACGTGCCTGTAATCCCAGCTACTCAGGCTTGAACCCGGGAGGCGGAGGTTGCAGTGAGACCAGATTGCGCCACTGCATTTCAGTCTGGCAACAGAGCTACTAGACTCCGTCTCAAAAAAAAAAAAAAAAAAAAATTGCACAGATCCCTGAAAATATGATTATGTACATTTTCTTTTTTGTTTTCTTTTGTTTTGGCTTGGTTTTTTGAGACGAAGTTTCGCTCTTGCACCCAGCCAGGAGCAATGGCGCATTCTCGGCTCACCTGCAACATCCGTCTCCCAGGTTCAAGCGATTCCCCCGCCTCGGCCTTTCAACCAAGTAGCTGGGATTACAGGTGCGTGCCACCAATGTCCGGCTACTTCTCTTTTTTTTGAGATGGAGCTTCGCTCTTGTCACCCAGGTGGAGTGCAATGGTACGTTCTCGGCTCACTGCAACATCCGACTCCTAGCTTCAAGCAATT
>NW_012101510.1:2810526-2811500 GCF_000951045.1 Mandrillus leucophaeus | reverse complement strand
TTTTTGAGATGGAGTCTCCCTCTGTCACCCAGGCTAGAGTGTAGTGGTGCGATCTCAGCTCACTGCAACTGCCGCCTCCCGGATTCAAGCAATTCTCCTGCCTCAGCCTCCCAAGTAGCTGGGATTACAGGCACCCGCCTCCATGCCCGGTAATTTTTGTATTTTTAGTAGAGATGGGGTTTCACCGTCTTAGCCAGGCTGGTCTCAAACTCTTGACCTCGTGATCCACTCACCTCACCCTCCCAAAGTGCTGGGATTACAGGCGTGAGCCACTGAGCCTGGCCAATACTTATCTTTTTGTGTGTGTGTGTGGTGAGAACATTTAAAATCTGCTGTCTTAGCAATTTCAAATATTACCACATTGTTATTAAGTATAGCCAACATGTTGTACAACAGACCTCTTGAGCTTTTTCCTCCTAGCTGAAATTTTTAGTGACATGCATTGCATTTGAACATGTGCATTACTATGACCAAGCTATTTTATTTGTAGGGCTGCACTTAACTAAAATATACATGTGAACCAAAAGAAATTAGCAAGAATATTCATAGTGGCTTTTTTTGCTAATAGCCCCAAACTGGAAACAAACCAATGTCCATCAACAGTAGAATTGATAGATGTGCCGTAGTCATACGAAGCACTACCGAGCAGGGAAAAGAAATGAACTGCTTCATGAAACCACCTGAAAGAGTGTCACAAATGTAATGCTGGGCCAAAGAAGCCACACACAAAACCATTCCTACCAAATGGCCCTCCATGCATCCATTTATGAAACAGGCAACACTAACTGGGGCTGCTAAAAACCACGTAACTCTTCCCTTTGGCAAGACAAATGGGCAGTGGTTAGGGAGCAGACCTTCAGGAGAGGGATTTCCAGATTTTTTTTTTTTTTTGAGATGGAGTCTCACTCTGTCGCCCAGGCTGGGGTGCAGTGGCGTGATCTCGGCTCACTGCAAGCTCCGCCTTCAGGGTTCAA
>NW_012101510.1:2809524-2810476 GCF_000951045.1 Mandrillus leucophaeus | reverse complement strand
TTCTCTGGTTATAAATAAGGCTAAACATTGTTTATAAGCTCAAGAGCCATTTCTACTTCCTGCTCTGTAAACTATCTGTTCATGTCTATACTCTTGGGCATTTTTTCCATTTCATTTTTTCTATTGCAGTTTCATTTGTCTTATTGACTGATAGGAACTCTTTATATATTAAGGAAATTTGGATCTTGAGTAGAGTGACTTGAGGATGGAAGCAGAGGGAATTCATTCATCCAAGGGCTTCCCATTAGTTCGGCTACCTAAATTTCATATCCAAACCAGTCCTTTCCAGTATGTGGTTTTTTACTTCTTCTTTTGGTTCTATGAGCTAACCTATAACCTCCCGGCACATTCCTTGCTTGCTTTGCCTTGGCTGGACTTAGCCAGAGTTGATTTTGGTGGTGTAAGGAGTCTTGATGTATCCACTCTCCCTCACCAGGTTGAGTTTCCAAAGAGAAGGGTCTGAGTTGATATCCCCATCTTCCAGCTGAGATTCCCTGCTTTTCTCTGCGGGTTTCTCAACTTCCAGGTCCAGGCAACTAGTGACCTTCCTAACCAGCTCACTCAGGGGCATTTGCAACCTCCTGTGCCCTGTCCTTGTGTCTAGATCAGAGGTCCTGCTTTCTTCACTTGGAAGGTGATGTTGCTGATTGATTTAAGAGCTTGTTGGCCAGGTGCAATAGCTCACACCTGTAATCCCAGCGCTTTGGAAGACCGAGCGGGCAGATCACAAGGTCAGGAGATCGAGACCATCCTGGCGAACACGGTGAAACCCTGTCTCTACTAAAAATACAAAAAAATTAGCTGGGTGTGGTGGCAGGCCTCTGTAGTCCCAGTTACTTGGGAGGCTAAGGCAGGAGAATGGCGTGAACTCGGAAGGCGGAGGTTGCAGAGCTGAGATGGCACCACTGCACTCCAGCCTGGGCAACAGAGTGAGACTCCACCTAAAAAAAAA
>NW_012101510.1:2802654-2807049 GCF_000951045.1 Mandrillus leucophaeus | reverse complement strand
AAGCACTACCGAGCAGGGAAAAGAAATGAACTGCTTCATGAAACCACCTGAAAGAGTGTCACAAATGTAATGCTGGGCCAAAGAAGCCACACACAAAACCATTCCTACTGAATGGCCCTCCATGCATCCATTTATGAAACAGGCAACACTAACTGGGGCTGCTAAAAACCACGTAACTCTTCGCTTTGGCAAGACAAATGGGCAGTGGTTAGGGAGCAGACCTTCAGGAGAGGGATTTCCAGATTTTTTTTTTTTGAGATGGAGTCTCACTCTGTCGCCCAGGCTGGGGTGCAGTGGCGTGATCTCGGCTCACTGCAAGCTCCGCCTTCAGGGTTCAAGCAATTCTCCTGCCTCAGCCTCCCAAAGTACCGGGATTACAGACGTGAGCCACTGTACTCACGTCTGTCATTCCCGGCATGTACCGGCAATCCACCCACCGATTCCAACACCTGACCAAGATCCCCAGATGCAGAGCAGGCAGGTTTTGCCTGTAGCCATGAAGAAACCAAACCAGTGGGAGGTTCCCTTCCCATCTCTGCAAACATGTTGTTCCCAGGAGCTCTGCCTACCTTGAATGTCCCATTTCTAGTTCTAGGATTTGCATCTGACGGTGGGATGTGTGTTTATGAAGGGAAGATCACAGAAAAGAATTTTTTGGGAAAATAAATGATCTTCCCTCTTGGCGTGCTTTGACAATACAGATTTTCCTTGCACTTGGAGCTTTCCTTCTCTAGGCTATTTTCAATATAACAGTGGATGTGAGTTTGGCCTTGGAGCCAGACTACCTGGCTTCAAAGTCGCTTGTCACTTCCTACCTGGGACCTAAGGCAAGCCGTGGAGCTCTAGGTCCCTCACCTGTGAAACAGGAAGAACCACAGTGCCCATGTTGTATCATACACTTGCATATGCAGGCACAACCTACTTGCAAAAAGCAAGGAGCAGGGTAAGGAAGCAGCTGTCTTGGTCACGTTCCCCAGAAGCAGAGCCTGATTTGTATAGCAGTGACTGATGAAGGACAGGCACCCAAGGAGAGCGGTAAGGTAAAGGGGGTAGCAGACAGAGAGGGGAGAAGCCATGCAAGGCTGTGGCCCCAGGCAAAATCCTACAGAAACAGGTCCCTCAGGGGACTGTAGAGTGGAGTCACATTTCCGTTTTCCAGCCTGAGCTAAGGATTACACATGTCACTCATTAGTGAAGGGCCATCCTGCGGCAGGGGGACACTTCCAGCTCTCTGTAGAAGGGCCCAAGGGGCTCCAATAGCCTGATGACAGTCTTGCTGCAAAAAGTCATAGGTGTGGACAGTTGGAAACCAAGGCCATTAAGGCCAGGAAAGGGGCGCATGGGAAGGTGCGAGGGGTCACACTTCTGTGACCTACCTGTGGAGAGTGGACAGTAGCCACACAAGATAAAGATGAGTGTTCTGAATTCAGAGACCAGAAATGGAGGCTTTCACAAATATGCATGCACCATGCTTTTTCATGGGATAGTCTATCTGGAAGATCATTCCAGGCTGCAGTGTGTAAAGCTACCTCATTCTTCTTTTTCACAGTTGCAGAGTTCACTGAGTGGCTACATTATTATAGAGCTCACCAACCTCTACTGATGGCTATTTAGATTCTTTCCAATTTTGCTATTACAAGAAAAACATACCACAATAAATATCCCTGTACTAGGGCCATCAGCACATTTGCAAGTGTCCCTGTAAATTTCTAGGAGTAAGTTTTCAGATCAAAAGGCATGTGCATTAAAAAAAAAGTGTTGGTAGTGGCTGTACCAGTTTATACTCCCGCCAGTAATGTACGAGAGAGCGTGTCTCCCACACCCACGCCAACACAGTGTTATCACAGTGTTGAATGATTGCCAATGTGATAACTGAAAAATGGTCTTGAACTATAGTTTCCATTTGCATTTCTCTGGTTATAAATAAGGCTAAACATTGTTTATAAGCTCAAGAGCCATTTCTACTTCCTGCTCTGTAAACTATCTGTTCATGTCTATACTCTTGGGCATTTTTTCCATTTCATTTTTTCTATTGCAGTTTCATTTGTCTTATGACTGATAGGAACTCTTTATATATTAAAGCAATTTGGATCTTGAGTAAAGTGACTTGAGGATGGAAGCAGAGGGAATTCATTCATCCAAGGGCTTCCCATTAGTTCGGCTACCTAAATTTCATATCCAAACCAGTCCTTTCCAGTATGTGGTTTTTTACTTCTTCTTTTGGTTCTATGAGCTAACCTATAACCTCCCGGCACATTCCTTGCTTGCTTTGCCTTGGCTGGACTTAGCCAGAGTTGATTTTGGTGGTGTAAGGAGTCTTGATGTATCCACTCTCCCTCACCAGGTTGAGTTTCCAAAGAGAAGGGTCTGAGTTGATATCCCCATCTTCCAGCTGAGATTCCCTGCTTTTCTCTGTGGGTTTCTCAACTTCCAGGTCCAGGCAACTAGTGACCTTCCTAACCAGCTCACTCAGGGGCATTTGCAACCTCCTGTGCCCTGTCCTTGTGTCTAGATCAGAGGTCCTGCTTTCTTCACTTGGAAGGTGATGTTGCTGATTGATTTAAGAGCTTGTTGGCCAGGTGCAATAGCTCACACCTGTAATCCCAGCGCTTTGGAAGACCGAGCGGGCAGATCACAAGGTCAGGAGATCGAGACCATCCTGGCGAACACGGTGAAACCCTGTCTCTACTAAAAATACAAAAAAATTAGCTGGGTGTGGTGGCAGGCCTCTGTAGTCCCAGTTACTTGGGAGGCTAAGGCAGGAGAATGGCGTGAACTCGGAAGGCGGAGGTTGCAGAGCTGAGATGGCACCACTGCACTCCAGCCTGGGCAACAGAGTGAGACTCCACCTAAAAAAAAAAAAAAAAAAAAAAAAAAAGCTTGTTTGGGCTCTCAGCTCTGCGAGTGTAGGAAGCAGGTCTCCCTTGATAATCATGTCCCAGAGCTTCAAAGGTGAGGGCCAGCAGGGCCTTTGGGGATCTCGGGGACCAACCACCACAGTGGACAGAGGAGATGCACTGCAGAGTGGGAGCTGGCCCAGGTCACACACTGTGTTGGGAGACACCTGTGGACCCAGGACCCTTTCTGAATCACTGTTGACGGCTCATTCATTCTTTTGGCAAGCACTCCTCAATGGCTGGATTCCTGTAGGAATTCCTGTAGGAACCTGTAGGAACCAGGCATGAGGAAGTGAGGAGTGGGTGCTGACTGTGAGTGACTCAAACTGTGACTGCCCCGGCATCCAACATTCACACACATGCACATGTGCCTACTCAGCCGGGTACAACACACGGCTATGCACGCTGACATGCACTTGCTTGGAGGCATGGGCACAGACACACACTTACTTATTTTTGTTTTTATTTTTTTGAGACAGAGTCTTGCTCTGTCGACAGGCTGGAGTGCAGTGGTGTGATCTCAGCTCACTGCAACCTCCGCCTCCTGAGTTCAAGCGATCCTCCTGCCTGAGCCTCCTGAGTAGCTAGGACTACAGGTGTGAGCCACCACACCCAGCTAGTTTTTGTATTTTTAGTAAAGACAGAGTTTCACCACGTTGGCCAGGATGGTCTTGATCTCTTGACCTCATGATCCGCCCACCTTGGCTTCCCAAAGTGTGGGGATTACAGGTGTGAGCCACTGTGCCCAGAGATTTTATGTGTTATTTTAATAATTTTTATGTTTAGAAAGGGATCTTGCTGTCTTCCTCATGTTGGATTGCAGTGGTAGTATGCTAGCTCACTGCAGCCTCAACCTCCTGAGCCCAAGCAAGACTTCCTCCACAGCCCTGCCAGTAGCTGAGGATACAGGCCCACACCACCATGCCCGGCATTTAAACAATTTTTTTGTACAGATGGAGTCTTGCTATGTTGCCCAGGCTGATCTCAAACTGCTGGGCTCAAGTGATCCTCCTACCTCAGCCTCCCAAAGTCCTGGCATTACAGGCATTAGCCACTATGTTCGGCCCTGTTTATTTCTTAGATTTCAGTTGCAAATCTTGAAAGTTCATCCATATTTGTAGGATGTATAAGTATTCCATTCCTTTTAATAACTGAATAGTATCCCCCTGTGCACATATAATACATGTTGCTCATTTATTCATCTGTTGATGAACAATTGGGCTGTTTATACCTTTTGGCTGTTGTGAATATGCTGCTCTTGATGTTGGGACACAAGTATCTGGTTTTTAAAAAAAAAAGTATTTTATTTTTCGATAAGTTATTGGGGTACAGGTGGTATTTGGTTACATGAGTAAGTTCTTTAGTGGTGATTTCCGAGATTTTTGGTGCACCCATCACCCGAGCAGTATACACTGCACCATATTTGTTGTCTTTTATCCCTCGCCCTCCTCCCACTCTTCCCCGCAAGTCCCCAATGTCCATTGTATCATTCTTATGC
>NW_012101510.1:2790745-2800624 GCF_000951045.1 Mandrillus leucophaeus | reverse complement strand
TTATCTCTATAAGATGCTATCTCCAAATAAGATCACATTGTCAGGCACTGGGGCTAAGGACATCAACATAGGAATTTCAGGGGACAAGTTCAACCCATCACACAGGCCCTCCCCGAGGCCACCTCTGCTTCATCTTTGTCTACAGGCAAGTTGGCATCTAAAAAGTGTCTGCCCAAGACATGCGTCTGGCCCATGGTACAGCCAGTCCACACAGCTAATGGTGAGACCCGGGTGGCATTGTTTCCTCACCGCCATGCCTCACACAGGCAGTTGCCTTCTTATAACAGGGTGGACACAAATCCCGGCACTGGTGCAATCACTGACTGGCTGTGGGTGAAGTAGCCCCACGTCAGTGTGCTGCAAAGATGCGGCTTAGAATGTTATTGCTTATGTGAAAGATGCGCGGATTTCTATTCCTTCTGATCTGTGGTTTCAAGTTCTGTTTGTCTGAACCCAAGGGGCTCTGTAGGGTGCCTCTGGAACAGCCGGGCTGTTTAGGGGTGCTGAAAAGACAAGGTGCCCAGGCTCAACCCAGCTTCATTCACACAAATAATCTTGTTGACATATTTTTTGGTCAGTTTTTAAATTGATCTTTTGTATAATTTTTTTTAAGAAAGAGGTCCTTTGGCAGAAAGAAAATCTGAAACTCTAAATACCTAAATACTGTCCATTTTATCCATGTGTTGTTGGTCCTACCCACCAAATATATCCTGATTCCAGCCATTTGTCATGACTGCTTTAATCTGAGCTCCCATCATTTTTCTCCTGGATTACTGTACCAGCCTCCCCGATGGCCTCCCTGCTGCCACCTGGCCCTCTCCCCAGGGTTCAGCAACATTTTTCTGCAAAGGACCTGCTAGTAAGCATCTTGGGCTTCGTGGACCCTGTGGTCTTTGTTGCACCTACTCAACAATTACTCAGCTCTGCCACTGCAGCCCCAAAGCAACCACAGACAAGAAGTGAACACAGGGGAGGAACTGTGGCTCCGATAAATCTTTATTCGCTACCACAGGAGGGGGACTGCATCTGGATTGTGGGCCATAGTTTGCCAACCCCTGCCTGACTTCATGGCAACACTGACCTTCATATTTATGCCTCTTAAAAACATGTGTAAGCCGAGTGCAGTGACTTATGCCTGTAATACCAACACTTTGAGAGGCCGAGGCTGGAGGATTGCTTGGGGTCAGGAGGTCCAGATGAGCCTGGATAACACAGCGAGATCCTGTCTCTATAATAAACCATTTCAAAATCAACCAGGCATGGGGGCCCACACATGTAGTCCCAGCTACTGAGGAGGCTGAGGTGGGAGGATTGCTTGAGCCTGGGAAGTCAAGGCTGTAGTGAGCTGTGTTTGGGCCACTGCACTTCAGCCTGGGTGACGGAGCAAGACTCTGTGTGTGTGTGTGTGTGTGTGTGTGTGTATAATGTGTGTGTGTGTAATGGTTGTCTACAAGACACACCTTTAATTAATCACAGCCAGCCCTCACATAATCTGTATAGTGTAGGACCCTTACAACGCTACACTCCCAACTCTTCTCCCCACCCATCTTTTGTTTTCTTTCTTTCCACGGATTCTGTGACCATCTTCCTCTCCTCATTGACTCTGCGTGAAGGGGATTCCTGATGGGGGAAGGGTAGCTGGTGAGAAATGAAGTACCAAGAAACTAGCAAAGGGTCTTCTGGCTGTTTGGGGAGAGTCCTTGTGTCATCCCCAGCCTAGTCTCAAGGGTTCTGGGCTAGTCACCCTGCGGTCTCTGTGCTGTGTCTCTGAATCTGGCCTCCATGGGAAGGACCCTGGGAGACCCAACAGAGTGGGGTGCCTGGGTTGACAAACATCCTCCTGTTCCTCTGGCTGTGTGGCTCAGGGATAGGCCCAGACAGTGTGTCCAGGTGTGCCAGGTCACATCACTGCCCCCTTTGAGATGGGCCCAGAGGACCTTGTGGCACAAGCATGAAGCTCGACACCCAGAGCCTGGGACCAACTGCCCCTCCCTGTGTCCTGGAGTTGGGGTTCAGTCCTGAGAAGACTTTCAATCACCCGTGGGTGCTAATGAGGGGAGGGAGAGGTCTGTCAACTGAGAGGGGCCATTGCTAGGGGACTCAGCACCACCGCTCAGGGGTCTGGTCAGTGGGGGTCTGGTCAGCAGGGATTGAACTCTGAGGCTCAGACACAGAAAAGCTGGTCAGTGACCCTTTCTCCTTTTTCAGCTCTTGCCGCACGTGCAGAGAGAGAGGAACTTCCAGTGCCTGCTCTGGAGCCAGAGCCCACAGCATGGGGAAGGCCCCATCCAGAGGCAGCACTGCAGCTAGAGGTAGCTCCAGAGCCCTCCGGGCCCTGCACCGGCATAGCCAAAGACCAGCCAAGCGAGGAACTGCCAGACCTCATGCTACCTGCCATGGCCACTGGCCTCAACTCTGCAGCTGAGAGCGTAGCTGGAGATGGACGTGGCAGAGAGGAGGTTGCAAGCAAGGCTCAGCCAGCAGCTCCCACGCTGCCCCTAGTCCTGGGCATGGTGCGAGCCTTGGTGTCAGAGGCCAGGGTGTTAAGCCTGGGTTGCTCTACCTCACTAAAGAGAGGCCTTTTTTATTTACTAGAGCCACAGCCCTGCTGCATCAGGACCTTTTCATTTTGCCGGTGCTGGGGCTGTCTATCTGCAAGCTGGAGGTGCTTGACAGCAGGAAAAGGAGGCTGCGAGAAAGAGTTCCAACAGCTCCTCCTGTTTCCAGAGGCGGCCTGCTCTTCCATGAGAGCAGAAAAAGAAACCTGTGAATAAGGGTACCCGCAGCTCCTCCTGCTCCCAGAGGTGGACTCCTCCTCCAGGCATGGAGGTCTCTCCGCTACTGGGCTTCTGGGCTATTTGCCCCTGATTTGCTCCCTGGGACGGGCTCTTCTTAACAGGCAGGCAAGGGGTATGGGGACCAGGTGGGGGCTTCAAAGGGTACAGCATCAAATCTTCCAAACTCAGCACTTGTACCCCAGGTTCTCCAATCTGTCTTCTGCCCTAGGATTTATTCATACTGTTAAATTACCAGTTTATGCAAATGACATTTAAATAAAGTTTGATTTCTGAAATGTCATGCCTTTTTGAACTCCCTAATGTTAGATGGTGTTTTTGAGGCGATCCTAAAATCTCTGATAGTTGAGTCTTTTGTTGCAGTTGTTTGTGTGATTGAGTTACCACCAAATCAACTGTTACTGGAAACCTTTCAGGTATGGCTTTTAAAAGACCTTGACCTACTCTTGCCTGTTTTGACCCTCCAGTTTATTGTGGAAAGAAGGATCATGTAGTTTCATGTCTCCGGCAGAATGTCTCCGGCAGATCAATCACTTTCCTCCATCCATAGCAGGGAGGAGTCATGGCACCCCAGAGGGTTACTGGGAGGAGGAGGTGAGGAGGTGTATGGAATCCAGCCCTGCCACACAGACCTAGCACGTTACACCCTAGCAGAGTCCCCTGCTAAGGAAGGGGCATGCCCACTGCCCTCAACCGTCAGCCACCCATCCCTCATCTGCACCCCCAGGACTGCCCCAGATGGGGATGTCTGCGATTGGGGAGGACACATAGATGTTCTGATGCTAGCTACAGGACCTGGGGATGGTGACAGTGACAAGGATCTGGGTGCATATAGGAGTTGGGCAGCCAGGTCTGGCCAAAGCAGTGACACATGCATCCACACATTAATGCACTCACATACATGTGCACGCTCACCTGCACAAACACACTGCACACACGCATGTTGTATCTTCAGGGACGGGAGGATGCTGACTCTGGACCCTGCTGACCCAGGCAGGGGCCCTCTGTAATGGGTGCCATGATTCCACAATGTCACTGGTGCTGACTATCCACCTGTCTACCTGCCTGCCCTCTCTGTGTCTGGAGCTCTTGGAGACAAGACACACAGCGGTGTCTGGTTCTGCGTAGAGGAGGTTTTCCTAAGTGAGAGGCACAGCTGGATCAGCAGACTCAGGTGTGTGTGACCTGCTGTGTTCCCTCCCTGCTGACGTGGGAAAGTTGCTACCTGGTGAACAGTGCTGTCCTCTGGGCAGGTGCCGAGGAGGGTCATCCCTGAGCACTCACCAGGTGCCCATTCTGCACTGACTGTGTAGACGGTTGTTTCCTGCATCCTCACAGCAACTCTGTGGGGTGGGTGCTGTCCCCAAATGTACCCGTTTGACAAGTGAGCTGTCTAGGGTCAGAGGAGGCGATACTGGCCCAGGGACCCAGATGTGAGCCTGGGATGTGCTCTCAGCCCTGCCCTGGGCTGTGCTGGGCTCAAGCCCTGACCTCTGCGGCCTCCCTGCCCTGGATTCCAAATCTCCCTGGGGTTCTGGACTTCAGTGGGGCAGAGCCTGGCCTCGGAAGAGGCACTAAAATGGAGGCCCTGTGTGTGGGTGGTGGGGAGGCGGGGGTTCTCAGTCCAATTCTGTGCCTTAAGGTGGAAGGAGGTCTCACCAAGAATTCAGACTTCAGGTGTGGTCACTGATGGTCCCTGTGGGCCTCACTGGACACATGGGGTCCTTCGTCTAGGAGTAGGGTGGTGAGCCCTCTGCCCTTGGGCAGTTGTGGAAAATGAAGGAGCTCTGAAGGGCTGCCTGGAGGGTGATGACTGTCCCTCCTGGTCAAAGGGGCTTGGAGACTGAGACCTTCTGCAAGCAGCCCTTTCTCTGACTGATCCCCTGGTGGTCTTGCCCTTCCTTCACCCCCAGTATTCCTTGGGGAGATGGTCCCCCTGGGTATTCTCTGGGACCAAGGCCTCAGAGTTCTCTTGTTCTTTCTTGGTGACCTGGGAAAATGAAGCCCCTTCCTGTATTGACAGCTGGGAATTGTGGAGTCTGCCATCCCTCCACCTGAGATGGGGTCTCCACGAGCACAGAGGCTACTATGGATGCAATAGATCATTTTCCCCAAACCAAACACCCTCCTGGCTTGGCTGGCATTGTTCCTGAAGCGGCTTCCCTGGCCAGAGTGTGTGAGAATTGGAGTAGAATGGAGCAGTCACCAGTTATCTTGCTTCCTACAGAAAACTGGGCATCTTCATGGAGATTGATCCTATGCAGATCTCCGCTCCTGACCACATCTGCCTCCAGGTGCCCGGAAAAGCTCATTGTGAGCCCTTGACGCTTGGCATGGTGGACACCATTTGCCCAGCTAGGGCAGGTGTGTATCCATCTGAGAGCATTTGAGGACAATAGGCCTCTCTTTCCATGTTGCCCTGTGCTCAAATCCTCAGGAAGGAGCCCACCCCAGGTGGAATGCAAGGATTCTAGAGACTGGGGAGGGGGTGGGGTCACTGGGTCCGGCCCCCTGTCACCTGGAGGGCGTGGTAGAATGGGGCTCCTCGGGCCGGAGGGTGTCTAGGGGTGTGGCAGGAGTAGTTTGGGTGTTTTCTGGAGCACTCGGGTACAGCAGAACCATTGGATGACTTGGTCTTGTGGGATGGTGATGGATGAGGTCATGGATACCCCGCATGTGCATGGGTGAGGGGACATTATTGACAAGTATGAGCAGGTACAGGTAGGGCTGCTCCCTCGAGGGAGGTGGGACCTTGTCTCCCTCACTGTGCCTGGTCAAAGGCTCCTGGGCTCCCTAAGATCACAGGGCCGGGACAGGCTGTCCATGCCCTTGGGACCCCAAGCGACTCACCTTGCCCCCCTCTCCCTGACGCCCTCTGGGTCACAGGGACATGGAGCTGGGGCAGCAATGGACATGGTGTATGAGCATGTTGACATCTGGAAATTCACCGATTGCCTCGGGATTGTGTGGTGAGTCCTCTGACCCCTGACACATCGGTCTCACCTCAGGGACAGGTTTTGTTTTTAGAAAGATTCTCTGAGGCAGTATATGTCTCCCTGGCTCAGGCCAACCTCCTCTCCAGGGTCAGAACTCCTTCCGGCCCCTTCTGCAGGTCCAGCCCGTGGTCAAGGTTAGGGCAGAGCCTCGAGGCCCATCTAGGGAGCTCGGGAGAGTGGGTGGGACAGACAGGGGCTGGGTCTGACCCCTGGGCTCTCAGCACTTGGGTCTCCACATCAGCAGGAGAAGAAGGGGCAGCCTGTGGGTCTGGCCCTGTCCCCTTAGGGGCTGTGCTGGTGAGATCTGGGGATGGTGGCCACAGGCTAGGGGACCCCTGGCCAGGTCTGTGGGCCATCGTGTAGCAGGTCTCCGAGGGCTCACGGGGCCCAGCAGAGGCATCCTATAGGGAGGGGCATGGAGATATCAACAGCTGTGACCCTGGGAGGCTGGCAGAGAAGAAGGGTAGGACCTGGCCTGGGCATCTCACGGTGAGGCCAGTGGGGCAACAGAGCGTGCAGCTAGCTGAAGGCCCTGGGAGTGGTGCAGGGAAGGCATCTGGGCCTGGTAAGAGGAGCCCAGACTGGAGCCTGCCCCTCAGGACTCACAGGATGGAGAGAGGGAGGAGCCTGGTGGAAGGGGCGGGGTAAGCCCCTGAGACCTGCCACTTCTGGGATGCACCTGAACCAAGTCAGCCCAGGGTGGAGCTGACAGCCTTAGGAGGACAACAGATGGGGTAGGCAAGGAACAGTGGCTCGCCTGGGAGCACTCAGTGGGGGCACTTGGTCAGTCCCCAAGGCTCTGCATGGCCCTCCAGAGACTCTGGTTCCCGCTGGCTCAGTCAGCAGCATTCAGGGTGGATGGAGGGGCTGAGTCAGCACAGGTAGGACAGCCAGGCACCCCATGTCCCAGCTGCTGCAGTGGCTGGGAGGAGGCTGAGGGATGAAGGCTGACTGCCCTGAGAGCCAGCTTTGGCTGGAGGTTGGTGGTGGGTCCAGCCCTACTGCCTGCAGAGTCCTTGGTCACCCTTGTCAACCCAGCTTTCTCCCCAGCATGCTGGGCAGCCCAGGGAAAGACCTGGGGGTTTGATGCCTAGGCTCTGGCAGGAAGAGGGTCACAGAAAGGCCAGGGTGGGCCACAGTCTCTGGGCTGGGCAGGATGGGGGAAGATGGGGAACAGGCAGGGTCAGCGTCCAGCATGCAAGGAGAGGCAGGTGCACGCTAGGAGGTCAGACCCTGTAAGGCCTGTGGGGAGTGTCAGGTGCGAAAGGCTCCAGGTGCGTCCTCAGGGCACTGGGCAGCTCTCAGGCCAGGCTCTCTGGACATTGGTGGGTGATGGGGTCACTCCCAAGGCACTGCTGTCAGTCAGGACTTGGCCACCCACCCTAGGCGGCACCCATCCTGTCTCACGACTGGACTTTCTCGGCTCCCACAGAGGGTGCCGCCTCCAGCCCAGGAGGGGCATTCCCATTGTGCAGCCTGAGGCCCCTCGCAGGCCCCGAGTGGTCCCCGCCAGGCCAGCCTCGAACTCGCAATTTCTAGGGTCCCAGTGCCTCACGAGGATCAGGTGCCCAGCGCCGTACGGAGGCCGTTGCCTTCCTTCCCTGTGCCTTCCTCCGGGCTGAGACTTAGGGTGGATGGGAGGGCTGGGGCCCTCTCAGGGAGGGGGATGGCTCCTGGCCTGGGCAGGTCCTCAGCTCTGTCTGAGTTGACTTACAGTGAGACGAAGCTGGCTCCTGTCAGTGCCCTGGAGGTGAAGATAAGAGCCTGTGCCTGCTGCGTGGGAGGCTGCCCCAGGGATAGGGAACCAGGGCTGGTGGGCGAGGCAGAGGGGGTGGCCTGTGGGCCGAGGTGGTGGTGACTGGGAGTGACACACTGTCACTGGGAGAAACGGCAGTTCCTGCTCCACCTGAACCCAAGACCCTGCCCCGTGGTGGTTCAACCAAAACCCGAACCAAGAACCACAGTCTTGCTCAGAAGTCACTGCCTTACCGCCTTCTTGTTCCAGGACCCCAGCTGAAGGCTTGGAAATAACCCAAACACAGGGTTTTTGTGGTCTGAGGATGCTGACTCCTGGCATCAGGGGGCCAGGCAACTGGTGCCCATTCTATCAGAGGGTCTCAGCCTCCCAGGGTCTGCCCTTTCCTGGCTTGTTTCAGTTCCTGGAGTCCAGGACCCAGCATCCATGGGCCGCTACCAGAGGCCAGACAGCTCTGCTAACTCCATCCTGGCTCATTTGAGAGCAAAGATGGCAGGAAATAAAACCACTGACAAGTGACTGAAGATGCTTGGAGACTGGTCAAAATATAAGAACAGCAAGAAGGTAACATGGGGAGGGAGTGGCCCCCATGACTGCTCTCTGCAGAGCCAGGAGACAGGTGCCCATGGCCGTGACCTGGCACCATCTGCCTCTCAGCAGGTGGGTGGCACCTTGTCCTCATGCAGAGGACACCAGACCTGGTTGCCAGGCTTTTGCCCATCCATGCAAGCATCGCCTTTCTGGGAGAAAACCTAATACCAGGACCTGGGCCACCCCTAGCTCAGGGGTATGGACGCGTCCAGGTGACCCGAAAAAAGGAAAAGGTCCAGGTCAGAGTGCACAACCCTGAGTGCTCCTCCATACTTTCAAATGTCGGGGGAGGCCTGCCTCTCCCTGGGAACCGAGGAGCCAAAGGCTGGAGACTTCCAGAACCCTTAGGCTCTGCTCCTCCCAGGGTCGCCCTGTGTTGTCTCACTAAAGCCTTTTGTCTGTTTCTGTCTCGCAGGGTTTACAGAGGAATTCCCCCCACCGGTGAGGGACTGGGTGTGCTCACTCCTTCTAGACATTGAGGAAGTCAAGACTGAGAACCCAGGGGAATACAAGGTAAGGCCCTCCCATACTCGGGCCAAGGCAGGACAAACAGGCCAGGCCATGTCAGGAGCCCAGGACTCCAGCTGGAGGGAACATCGAGCCCGGGTTGGGGGTGGGGGCTGTGGTCAGACACACATCCTGGGCACAGATGGTGACTCAGGCACCACAGGTGCAGTGGGCTCTGCTGACCCTCCCTGGTTTCAGAAACAAGGCAAAAAAGGAGCTTTCTGCAGAAGGAAACCTTCCTCCTTTCCTTCCAGAAGTGCTGACGGTGTGATGACTGCCGTTTGAGGCAGGGAGTCTTTTGTGTGTTCTGAGGCTGCTTCCTCCTTTTGGCCCTGCCTGTAGGTCATGAAGAAGAAGGGCAAGAGGTCCCCACATGATGTTTAGAGAGCGATACGGAGTCAAGGCATGTGGTGTTTAGAGAACGATTCAGTGTCAAGTAAGGCCTTTCTGGGCTACAGGAGTCCTAGGGCAATCCAGAGGGATGGGAGCTTCCCCAGGGCAGAGGCCAGGGTCACCGAGGTGGGCTCACAGAGCCGCCAAGAGTTCTTCTGGCCAGGGAGCAGCCAGCATTATGGATTGAGCACCTCCCAGGTTCCCCTGGACTGGGCTGGGGCATATAATGCAGAATGATGAAAAGTGCTCTCCATGATCCATAGAGGCTGAGGTGGGCAGATTGCTCGAGGTCAGAAGTGTGAGACCAGCCTGGCCAACATGATGAAACCCTGTCCCTACAAAATATATAAAAATTTGCCTTGCATGGGGGTGTATGCCTGTGGTCCCAGCTACTCAGGAGGCTGATATGGAAATATCAAAGCAAGGTGATTCAAGGGTCTGCTAGAAAACATTTAACCAAAATAAAATACCCATTACATTCAAAGGAGAAGGGCAAGAGGTCCCCACATGATGTTTAGAGAGCGATACGGAGTCAAGTAAGGCATGTGGTGTCTAGAGAATGATTTGGTGTCAAGTAAGGCCTATTTTCAAAGGTAAACTAGGTTCAGAAATTTAAATATTTCACAATAGACGTTTCCTTCAATTTCTAAAACTAGATACAGAATGAAAATCCTCAGTTTTCATATAATCGCTTTAGTCACTCATAGACCTGTGTTTACAAAAGAAAGGCAACAGTAATCTTCTCTTTCAACACAAAAAGATCTATATCTGCTGAAAATTCCTTGAAAGACTCTTTATACAACCGTATTTGTCCTTCACTTTCATAGATCACCGAATTTGT
>NW_012101510.1:2763019-2790140 GCF_000951045.1 Mandrillus leucophaeus | reverse complement strand
CCTTGTTTAGGCATTTTACTTCAATAATATAGTTTTCATTGTTTAGACATTTTATAAACTTAACCTTTCTCTTGTTATCTCTCTAGAAAGGTGACGAGACTGCATTTATAGTTTTGCAGCTACAGATAATTGTACAAATAACTAAATATGTGGAATCGTTAATGTGTGTCAAGCACTGTACTAGGCATATTATATACATAATTTATTTACTCTATATAGCCACAGTATAAATTAGTTACCATTTAATCCACATTTTTCAGATAAGGAAAATGAGGCACAGAGAATTTAACAAATACATGTACATTACACTAGTAGGATGTAGCAAAACTCTCATTTAAACCCACATTTCTCCGCAAAGAGCTTAAACTCCTAACTGTTATGTTATACTGATTTGGTACTTATCACTTTTGAGTCTCAGTTTTCTCATCTAGGAAGTATACTACTTCATTTATTCATTAACTCTCAGCCGTTTAATTGTCTGCTATGTGCTAGGTTATATGGAGGTGCAGGCACAAGGATTAACCAGGAACAAAACAGACTGTGTATGCTGTCAAGGGCATAACTTTCCAGTGAGAAGAGTCAGAGAGACAGGAAATAAATGACTGTAACATGTCATGTGGTGACAAGAACTTTTATGAAAAATGAAGCAGACTAAAGTAGAGAGAAAGTGTTGTATTGGAAGCACTATTTTATATCCTACGTGGAAAATTCTGCTAATGAGACATTTGAATAGCAAGAAGAAGATTCTAGGCAAAAAGTAAGACAAATCTAAGAAGGAGGATGTTCTAGGAAGAACGTGTCCATCAGTGATGCCAGAGCAAAGTGCACAAGGAGAGGATGGTAGACGACAGTTTCAGAGCAATGCCACGAACTAAATAATGCAGGGCCTTGGAAGACATTGTGGTCAGTTACTGTCCAACCAGGAGACTGAAACTGCACAGTAATTTGAATAAGGAAAATTGAAAGTAAATAGCTGTTAACTATTTCAGGGAATTATCTCTTAAAGCAGAGGTGTCCAATCTTTTGGCTTCCCTTGGCCACATTGGAAGAATTATCTCGGGCCACACATAAAACACATGAACACTAATGATGGCTAATAAGCTAAAACACACACACACACACACACACACACACACAAAAAACTCATAGTGATTTTTTGTTTGTTGTGGGTTTTTTGTTGTTGTTGTTGTTTTGTTTGTTTGTTTGTTTTTGAGAGAGTCTCACCCTGTTGCCAGACTGGAGTGCAGTGGCGCGATCTCGACTCACTGCAACCTCCGCCTCCTGGGTTTAAGGGATTCTCCTGCCTCAGCCTCCCAAGTAGCTGGAACCACAGGCACAGGCACAGCCAACATTTGTAGTTTTAGTAGAGACGAGGTTTCACCATGTTGGCCAGCATAGTCTCGATCTCTAGACCTCGTGATCTGCCTCCCTCGGCCTCCCAAAGTTCTGGGATTACAGGTGTGAGCCACTGCACCCAGCCTGTTGTTCTGTTTTTTGAGACAGTCTTACTCTGTCACCCAGGCTGGAGTATAGTGGCATGATCTCGGCTCACTGCAACCTCTGCCTCCATACTCAGTCGATTCTCATGCCTCAGTCTCCCGAGTAGGTGGGATTACAGGCATGTGCCACCACACCTGGCTAATTTTTGTACTTTTAGTAGAGAGAGATGGGTTTTCACCATGTTGACCAGGCTGGTCTTGAACTCCTGACCTCAAGTGATGTGCCTGCCTCAGCCTCCCAAAGTCCTGGGATTACTGGCGTGAACCACTGGGCACCCAGTCAAAAATCTCATAGCGTTTTAAGAAAGTTTGCAAATTGGTGTCAGGCCTCATTCAAAGCAGCCCTGGGCTACGGGTTGGACAAACTTGTGAAAGGCCAAGCAAACACACACACAGAATAGGGACAGCAAAATCAGGGAGCTGCCACCGCACTCTCCAGAGCTTCAGGCAAGCACTGCAGAAGAAACCAATCCGGAAGAATCCCCTGCACACACCAGAACTGAGCACTAGACCTCCTTGGAGAGGGTGAGGATGTGGCCTGCTTGATAGCAGAGAATTTTGCTGAGGTGCTACACTGACAAAACACTGGGAAGCTGCTCCCCTACGTGCTGCCTGTGACCTACTCTGTCCCCAGAGAGGTGATGGCCACCGTTGGCTGTAGTCCCCCACAAGGGCAAGGTAAGAGGAACACTCAGAACTAGAAAGAGCCCCAACCTTCAGCGTCCCTCTAGCAGATGCTATAGATGAAGTTTCACACCGTTCCACAGACAAGGCAAAGCTGGTGAGCAGGGTAAAGGGGGAGGTTTGGAACTGATGGTAATCAGCTCAACAGTGCAAGAAAAATGTGTTTTCTTGTGAAAAGACGTTCAACATCACTGATTATTAGAGAAATGCAAATCAAAACCACCATGAGATACCACCTCACACTAGTCAGAGTGGCCATTACTAAAAAGTCAAAAAATAACAGATGCTGACAAGGTTGTGGAGAAAAAAGGAACACTTATGCACTGTTGGTGGGAGTGGAAATTAATTCAGCCATCATGAAAGACAGTGGTGATTCCTCAAAGACCCAAGACAGAAATACCATTCAACGAAGCAATCCCAAAACCGGATATATACCCAAAGGAATAGAAATAATTTTATTATGAACACACATGCATGTGTATGTTCATTCCAGCACTAGTCACAATAGCAAAGACATGGAATCAACCCAAAGGGCCATCAAAGATAGACTGGATAAAGAAAATCTGGTATATATACACCATGGAATACTATGCAGCCATAAAAAAAGAATTGAGATCATGTCCTTTGCAGGGACACGGATCGAGGTGGAGGCCATTATCCTTAGCAAGCTTATAAGTGGGAGCTAAATGATGAGAACACATGGACACATAGAGGGGAATGACAAACACTGGGGCCTTTCGAAGCCTGGAGGGTGGGAGGAGGGAGAAGAGTGGGAAGAAAAACTAGTGGGTACTAAGCTTAATACCTGCATGATGAAAGAATCTGTACAACAAGCCCCCATGACACAAGTGTGCCTATGGAGCCTGCATATGTACCCTGAACTTAAAAGTTATTTTTAAAAAAAGAAAACATGAGTTTTTCCCTCATTCAAAGAATGTGAGCCAAAGGGTGACATTTTAAATGATATTTTGAAAAATCAGCTAGGTGGCTTCATGGAAAGACAAAAGGAACAAACAATACAAGGAGTAAAAAGCATCTAGAAGGACAGGCTACTACTAATCGAGACCTGAGATGATAGTGGCTGGGTGGGGTGGCAGCAGTAGACCTGTAAGAGATGCCTGGATTCACAATATATTTTAAAAGAATCACCAACACGATCTACTGATGAATTGGTTTGGCGTATGAGAGAAAGAAAGTAGTCCCAGAGGATTCCAGATTTCTTATGGAAGAACAGAAGTGACATTTACTAGATGGTAAAGACTGAATAAGTGAAAAACTGAGCTTCTCACTTCAAGAAAAACTGATAATATCCTATATATCAGTGATAAAATTTAAAATTTGAATTAAAAACAAGAATTTTGGGAAACTTTGTTAACTACTGTGAGCCAGACTGCTGTCCAAACACCTAAAGATCTTTCTGGTTAGGCTGGCAATGATTTAACAAAGCTGTTGTTTGTTTATTTGACATAGTATAATGAAATGTGCTAACATTTAAAAGGTCTGCTTAACTCCGTGAAACAATGTCTAACGGGTGATATTATAAAATTGGGCATGGGTAAAACTTAATAAGATGGAACAACAGATTTTAGAGTAAAATTAATCCAACTATTTTTCTCTGTGAGACCAGATTTTTTTCATACACTTATTTAAACTCAATAACATATTTTAACAGATTAAATGTAGAGTTAAATATGATAATCCAGCTATAATCTATTAAATCAGATATTAAAGAGCTTAATAAAACTAATCACTCTTCACATGAATTTCCATTTTCTTTAATTTTTCATGCAAATGGGTGACTTATGTTAACACACAATGAGTTTGTCATCATTGCTTTGAGTCAGCTCATATACTTCTTCCAAATTATCAGACTCAATTTTAATATGGTAAATACCTACACATATAATGAAGATAAATTAAATCACTTTGTGGTCCCCAATAATTTTTAAGATTTTAAGGAGTTCCTGATGCCAAAAAGTTTGAAAATTTGTCTTTATTCTTTTGTACTGTAATTTTTATTCCATTTTCTAGACTACATACTTGCTCTCCAGGAAGACTCAAGATGAAAAAAGATTGAAAACTAACCATCAACTCAATACAGAGACCATTACTAAATTAGTAAAAATGTGTATTTATCTCTCTTTTAAAATTTGTGTCATTTGATTAGAAGAATGTTACTTATATTATCGATCGTATTTTTTTCCCTTAACCTCTGAATCTGGAAATACGCATAGATGTACCCTTACCAACTCTTTCAAATTTTATTTATGTCATCAAGGGCTACCAAGGATCATATTTATCCACAAATTTAAAGAAAGAAATGATAGAAACACAATATTTTCCCTTGGGAACTATAGGTTTAAGTTCTTAAAGGAAATGTCTAGTTGTTTTAATGTAAATAAGAATTTTCTTCTTTCTGCTAGGAGGTATAATATTCTACCTTGTACTACTCAGGTTATTTGGCTTTCATGAATTTCTGCTTTTCCCTATTTTCAGAGCACATGCATTTCCTAACATCTTCATATTTCTACCGCGTCCATCCGCTAAGCTTTCCCTAACTCATAAAATAACATAATGCCTTGGAAATGAGAGCAAAAAACATGGACTGCTCCAAGTCAGCAAGATCAACCTTCATTCTTAAATTTCAGACTGTAATCATGTGCAAAAAATATGAATATACTACTTAAATGAATTAATCATCTATAAATTTAATACCCAGATCAAAATAATTTTGAAATAAACATCTATAAATTCAATACCCAGATCAAGTATCCTCAACAGTCTAGAATTTCCCATCAGCCATTTCCCCGATCACAATTTACCCTCAATAGTAGTTGCTGGGAAATCTCCTACCACTTTCTCAGGTGCTTTTTGTCTTGCCTGCTTTTTGTTGCCTTTTCTCGGCATTTCTTGCCTTTTTTTGATGCATGTAGATTTTCTTAAACATTCATTTTTTCATTGTATTCCCTTTGTTTGGAATTTATACACTCTTACTCTCCTGTTAGTAATTTACTAGAAATTACAATATATTTTTGACTTATGAAAAGTTATAGTTATTAATACTTTTACCATTATTCTGGAAAGTGCAAGGAAGGACCTTAATTCTATTATTCCTTCTTTTTTTTTTTTTGATAGAGGCTTGCTGTGTCACCCAGGCTGGAGTGCAAGTGGCTTGATCTCAGCTCGCTGCAACCTCTGCCTCCTGGGTTCAAGTGATTCTTCTGCCTCAGCCTCCCAAGCAGCTGGGACTACAAGCACCCACCACCACGCCCGACTAATTTTTGTATTTTTAGTAGAGATGGGATTTCACTATGTTGGCCAGGCTGGTGTTGAGTTCCTGACCTCATGATCCACCCGCCTCAGCCTCCCAAAGTGCTGGGATTACAGGCCTGAGCCACCGTGCCCAGCCCTGTTATCCCTTCTCACATGTACTTGTACTTGTGTGTGAACTGGGTTCTGTGCTGTGTATTTAATATCCCCAAGGCATTGCTGATTTAGTCCAATTGTGTATTGGCAAGATATCTGCCACTTTTGCTGCTCTCCATTCATCCCTGAATCCTTGAAAACATTTATTTGTGATCATTTTGCCTTTTCTTCTTTCTCGGTAAACACTCTTTAGAATTTCTTTTAGGGTCTATCTGCTGATTAAAAACCGATGAGTTTTTACTCATCGGAACATGTTTTAATGTTATCTTTATTTTTAAAAGATACTTTTGTTGTGTAGGGAAGTTTTGACTAGCGATATCTTACATCACAGTGAAGCTCTACTAATTTCTACTTGTTTCTTGGTTTTCTGCAGCTTCATTACCAGGAGTTTGTCTTTCTGAAATTGCAGGTTATTACATTTCATGAATTTTAGAAAATTCTCAGCAATTGGGTCCTTAAATATTTTTCTGTCCCGTTCTTATTTTCATCTCTTTTCTTCAGTGTATATTAGATTTTATTATTAAATATCCTCAGTGACTCTTCAGCTCTTGTATCCATGTATCTTTATGAATGTATGCATAAACATGCACATTTTTTCTGGTTAGTTTCTTATAATACCGATTATAATTCACTGCTTCTTTACTCAGCTGTGTCTCATTTGCTGTTAAACTCATTTATTGAGTCACCTTTTTCTTCCTCACATTTTTTAGTCTTAGAATTTTTGTGTGTTTTTTTACCCTATCTGTCACTTTTAGTTTCCACTTTCTTCTTGAAGTTTCCAGGCTTGACCTCATGTCTTTGAATATAGTAATTCTAGTTGCTTTGACACATTTTTTTTCTTTTTCTTTGGCGTCTGTTTATTTCTTCTCACAGTGTCTTTTTTTCTTCATTGACCCTCATATCTTTGAGCAAATGTACAAAATATCATGTGTGAACAACCGGTTTTGGCTGTCTTTAGAGGTCCGAATAATGTTCTCTTTCTCCAATGATTGCTATTGGCTCATGCCAGAAGGATAAGGACAGTCAAGTCCTGAATTACTTTCATAAAAATTTGGAGTTGGAACCTTTTTGGGGCACTCAGGTGGAGAGCAGTCAGCCTGCTGTGGTGACTGGGTGAATTCTGGTTCCTTCTCAGTGCTTTAATGCACCAGCAGCCGTTAATATCCATGACAAAACTGGGGGCCTCTGCAAGAATAGCAGAGGTTTAACACAACCTGGTAGATATTCCATCTGAAGTAACAAATGGCTCCAGGGCAAAGCAGCTCTTATTTCTCTAGATGCTGTTTCTCTCCAAATCTCAGTCTGACAATTCTTGGCTGTGCATTAACGCAGTTAGTGTTTAAAAAAATTAAATTATTACCTCCAATTTGTTTTGTTTTTATTTATTTATTTATTTGTGATGGAGTCTTGCTGTCACCCAGGCTGGAGTGCAGTGGCACAATCTCAGCTCACTGCAACCTCTGCCTCTGAGAATCAAGGGATTCTCCTCCCTCAGCTTCCCAAGTAGCTGTGACTAAAGGCGCATGCCACTACTAATTTTTGTATTTTTAATGGAAACGGGGTTTCACCATGTTAGCCAGGCTGGTCTCGACCTCCTGACCTCAGTGATTCACCTGCTTCGGCCTCCCAAAGTGCTCGGATTATAGGCGTGAGTCACTGTGCCTGGCCCTGTTTTGTTTTAAAATGTTATTTTACATACAAAAACTAATTTAAAATATTCTAGGATACCTGGTCTGTCTTTATCAGAAGCATAAATCTGACATTTATTCCTCATAAAAAATGGTATTTGAAATTTTCTCTCACTTGTGATGTTTTGTTGTTGACCTCACACAGTTGTCTTATAAAAATGTTATGTCTGATAATATTGTTTTGACAAATAATTTTTTCTTTGTGCCATTCTTGAAACTTTTATATTGTAAATGGTTAGATTAAAAGAATTAAGAACTATTTTAAACTGGTCTTACAAAGCAGTGCTTACTAAGGACCTATGTGTTAAAAGAGAAATGGCAATATTTGGGAAAATGTCTGTACAAGCACCTAATTTGAATGTATGTTATACTGCAAATAAAGTGTCTCTGCTTATAAATATCTTATTTTTTCTCGCAGCATAGAATGGAGTGTAGAATAAAGAAATGTGTAACCGATGTCATCAATCAGTTGTAAACACTAGCCTCCAAATTATCTGTTATATTAATCGTTCATACTGAGAGTTCACAGTGAAATAGAGCAATCAGAAAACATGGGCAAATAAAATTATTAAAAGTTCATCTCTATGATGTGCCATGTTCTGAATAGGCAGTTTGAGTGTCTAGGCGATCTGTACAAGAAAGAGAGTTGTTATTTGGTCAAGGACACACGCATTTTTCAGTCTAGAAGAATGTCATCATTTTCTTGAAGTCATTGCAGTGTTCCTACTCTGTATCAAACAGCAAATATCTCTGATTCCTAAGTCAACAGCGTAGTTTTTATTTGATTTTTTTCTAAGTGAATAAAATGAAAAATAAAATGTTCTGTCACAGTCCCAAAACACTGCTGATATATGGAACAGTTGAGATGATAGAATATGATTTTGCAACTCCAAACTGAAAATACCTATCCAAACAGTTGCATCCCTGAAAAACTATTCTATTGTCTGACAAAAAACTCATGATAGGAAGTTTTTTCTAGAGTTTTCTAGAAATAGAGACAGAGATTAAATTTTATGTGGCCCCAAGAAAAGGAATCAGAATTGAGTATTGTCAATGATTGCTTATGGGCTTGAGAATTAAGGGAAAAAAGGCCCCTCCCCACAGGTACTAACAGTTACATAATCGCGGGTGCCATGGAACTAATTTGACATATTGAAAGAATTTTCTGTAATCATTCAGTATTTTGTCTATGACAAATCAAAATATAACTATCAAATTCATACCTATGTAAGTTACAAGTCAAATCTTATTTTAAAAACCATCCAAACTCTGGCGATTTATCTTGACAGTGACAAAGAAATTGGGAAGTAGTGTTGTTAACCATCCAATTGACTCTTTGACCTAAGAATACTGTAAGGATATATATTTAATTTCTATTGAAACAAATGAGCACAGTTGTTTATATCATGTAGTTATAGTTTTGATTTTTTAAAGAATTCAACCAAAACCATCAATCCTGAAGTACCAAACTCCAGTGACTTCAGCAATTCTGCTTTTGAATTCGGTGACTTGGTAACAAATGTAAGTAAAATATTAATAATTTCAGGGTAACCCTCTCCATTTTTTTCAGAAAACAATAACAATACATTTTACCTTTGCTGATTATTAAGGAATGTCCTCAGTATCATCTAATATTTGTTCTTTGCAAATGCAAGCACTGAACACTGATATTTTAAATAACATTATCTTGTTTTTAAAAATCATGTATCTTTCATGCATCCTTAACCATCTGATCAATGATCGGAACAGGGGAAAGTGAGTAAGTATCACTGGGATTCTCTCAGAGAGTCACATTTAATTGGCTGGGCCCAAGGCCTTTGAATTTCTATCTAGAATCTTCTGAGATTAACGTACAAGTAATCACTCTGTATAAAAGCAGCTTAAAATACTGGACATAGCTTCAGTATCAGAACACTTTCAACTACAGTGTGACGTGCACAATTGCTTTGTTTTTCTTGAACATTTTCTCTCTTCCACTTGGTTAAGAATTTAGCAGATTGTGCTTTTCTGGAGAAAAAAAATGTTGGAAACCAAATTTTATTTAACAAAATAAAGTGATTTAGGCACAGATACATTTTGAACTTAATTCTACAGTACATGTTTCACAACAAATTTCCTTGTATTAGTGGTAGGTCATTTCACACACAGAGCAAGATCGAGCACTGCAGAATACAGCTAATTTTGCTAATGTATCACAATTACAGAAATACTTGTGCTAAATAAACAACCTTGTTCTGTTTTCATGAAAATGAACAGTGTTCAATAACCCTCAAAATATTTTATTTCATGCTGATTCACATTTCTTCTAACCCTTTTTTCTGTGACGTTGCTTCCACAATAACATAGAATGTTTTTAAAGAGGCAAATGTAGTTTTTTTCATGTATCTTTTTCAGATACTGTCTTTAATACTGTCTTTAAGAAAGCATGGTGACTTGCAGTTATTACCATGCGCATTCTTTCTTTTTTGGCAAAAGGATATAATTTGTTTTAAAAAGCCAATCCCAATACTGTCCTATGTGTATATAGAGTGGCCATGCTGTTAAATTTGCACATAGAGACTGTCAGTGACTGAGAATGACTCAAATTGCAACTTCCTGTTGTAGTGTTGCAAAGGTTGCCTATGCCTGATGCTGTGTTAAATACCCAAAGCTTTCATGGAGGGAACTAACAATGGACCTTTTCACTGGGTGGTGGTGCACAGTTGTGCTTCCAGAATCTTTATCCACATTACTTCATAGTAAAATAACAACACAAAAACAAAACACAAACCACCTGATCTCCATTTAAAACCAAAACCACCATGTGAGACTTAATAATCAAAGATTACACAATTAGTATAGTACACATTAGATATGGATCACATATCTGCAGTTAAGTCATGGTAAGTCTAGTAAATATCCAGATGGTAACATCTATTTAAGAGCAGCATTGATAATTAATTATATATGAGGAGGTCATGTTAGTGTTCCACAACAAATTAAAGAGATGAAGTCCATGAAGTTATCTATGCTACTCTATATTACAGATGGGAAAAGCTTGGGTAATATTCAGTGCGGTACTGACTTGCGTTCCTGACTTAATAGGCGGTGCTCAGACACGTTTAACCCACTGTCTGATAGTATGAATGAACGTGTGCTGTAAGTGAACCCCTTTTGGGCATGAGGTTAATTATTTTTTTCTATGAGTACATTAAATCATTTTGTTTTCCAGGTGTAAATGAAACCTTCAATTTGATTGAATAAAACACAAGACGTGCAACAACCATGCCTGGCTAATTTTTGTATATTTTTGTACAGCCAGGGTTTCACCACGTTGCCCAGGCTGGTCTGGGACTTCTGAGTTCAAGCCATTCACGTGCCTTGGCCTCCCAAAATGCTAGGATTACAGGTGCGAGTCACTGCATCTGTCCTAAAATACAGATTTTGCTTCATTTCTACACTTGATGTTCTGGTACAGACATTTGCTTGGAAATACAATATAGTTAGCTGAAGACCTTTCACGGGGAAATAAGATATCAGTAGATATTCCGGGATTTTAAACTAGAATACAAAACAAGAAAATATTTTTAAAAAACCATAGGGTAATATGAAATGTATTTACATCCTTACATTTAACTGCTTATTTTACAAGCAATAAGTTACCATTCACCAATTAATAGTCTATGTCAAGTTCACCTGTAAGTATTAATACACATAAACTTCTATGAAGTTCTACAATGCCAAATAAAAAAGCAACATTTAGGTGTAACGTGTATTCTATATAGGCATAATGCAACACCAGCATTACAGGATTGCATTGACAAATTCTCTTGACTCTAAGGCATGATGTTAAAAGACTTAGGCAGTTTAACTGTTTTTGGGTTTTTTATATTAAGGAAACCTAAATTTGTATGAGTGAATTAATTAAATTGAATTAATTACATTTCCTTATAGGTTTATCAGTTTATCCTATCTTTGCTAAAATAATATGCACTGCCCCACAAAATGAATGCCGTATTCACAGTCATGTTTCAGCCACAATCTTAAAGATTTGGGGGAAACAAATGCAGTCTAAAATCAGAGATTCCATGTTCAATGCCAAAGGTACACACCTCTATTTTTCCCCAATGAGCCTCTAGGAAAAGTCTTCGAATTACATATCAAAGTGCACTTCATGGAAATGTAACGTTTTCCTCTATAGCTGGTGAACAGCATGCAATTTGACAGCACTGTCACTTAACAATCCGAGACTGCTCTGGATCTAAGTACTAAAAATGACCCACACTGCAATCGCAAAACATTTGGAAGTGGGACTTTATTGAACAAAGTTAGGACGGGACTCTAAAGCAGCACTTGCTTCTTTTGCTCCAAGACGACGTTTAAACGTTTGTTATACTATTGTTTCTTTTTCCCCCCAACTCTACTCCCACATTGCCTTTTCTCCCCCACCACCTTCTCCCGTCTTTCCCCGCTTCTCTTCTCCCTCCCTCCACCCTCCCCTCTTCTCCCAGCACTGTCCTCTCTCAGTCCGTCTTTCTGCCTTTTTCTTCCCCTCTCCCCACCTCGTTCCCTGCTTCATCCTCTTCTCTCCCATCGATCTTTTTCCCCTCTCCGTCTCTTTCCCCAACGTCGTCTTCGCCACTTTCCCCTCCCTTCTTCTTCCCCCCATCCTGTCCTCTTCCCTTCTCCCTCCCCACCCTTTTCTTCCCCTGTCCCTCTCCCCTTTCCAACCGTCTTCTTCCCCACCTTCTGCCCTTTCCCTCCCCTCTCCTTCCCGACCCTTCTCCTTTCCCACCTTTCCCTTCCCCACCTTTTTCTCCCACCTTTTTCCCCCCTCTCCTTCTTCCTCAACGTCTTCTCTCCTCCTTCTTCCCCACCGCGGTCTTCCCGCACCCTCTGCTGCCCTCCCCCCACCGTCTTCTTCCCGCACCTTCTGCTCCCCTTCACAGTTTTTTTTCTCTTTCCCACCGTTTTCTTTCCCTCAGTCTCTCCCCCTCCTCGCAGCACCGGTTCCTGTGGCGGCAGCTTTTCCTCCCATGTCCCTCTCGCCACGGCCTCCCCCACCCTCCTCTCCACCCGCTCGCTTCCCCTCTCCACCTTCCCGCCTATTCCCGCAGCAGCGTCTTCCCGCCGCTCCCTCTTCTCCCCTCCCCCTCCCTCTCCTCACCGTCTTCTCCCGGCCTATTACTGCAACCGTTTTCTTCCTCACCCCGCACCGTTTTCTTCCCATGTCTTCCCACCTGCATGCAGCAGCGTCTGTCTGCCGCGGTCTTCTCACCGCCCTCTTCTCCTCTCCCCATCGTCTTCTTTCCTAGCCAAGATCTTATTCTCCACCGTCTTCTTCTGCCTCCATCTCCCCGCCTTCTTCTCGCAGTAGCGTCTTCCTGCCGCGCTTTTCTCTCCCCGCATCCCCTTTTTCCTTCTTCTTCTCCCCACCGTGTTCTCTCCCCACCTTCTCCCCGCACTGTCTTCTCCCTTCACCGTCTTCTCCAGGCGCCTTCCCCACAACCGTTTCCCGCGCCCCGCCCCCACCGTTTTCTTCCCCTGAAACCGTTTTCTTCCCATGTCCTCCCACCTTCTCGCAGCAGCCTCTGTCTGGGGCGGTCTTCTTCCCACTCTCTTCTCTCCCTCTCCCCATCCTCTTTATTACCAACGTCTTATTCTCCACCGTCTTCTTTCCCTCTCCACCATTCTCTGCCCATTTCCGTCTCCCCACCTTCTCGCAGCAACGACTTCCTGCCGCGCTTTTCTCTCCCCGCACCCTCTTCTCGCCGCTTCCTCTCCCTACCGTCTTCGTCTTCTCGCCCACTCCCTTCTCCGCGCTCTCCCACTGCCTTTCACTTAGAAGCCCTCCACGCGTGCGCGCGCCTGTGTTCCTGCGCCCGGTGTGTCTCTGCGCCCAGGTAGACCCGTGAGCTGGGCCCCTGAGCTCCGCGCCAGCACCCTGCTGGAGACCCCGGAGAGTCGCTGCCTGTGCCACCGCGGCTGTCACCGCCCCCGCCGCTACCTCAGAACTGAACAGTGTTGGCTGCGGACGGGAGACAGTGGGGCCCAGAAGACTGCGGGGAGATGGGGAGGAGGGGACAGAGAGGGTGGGAAAGACCTTGGAAAGTGAGAGGGGGGAGAAGAAGGTTCGGGGAAGAAGACTGTGGGGAGAAAGTGCAGGGAGAAGACAGTGTGGTAGGGAAGACAAGGGAGCAAAACCGTGAGGAGAGGGAGAAGGACGGTGGGAAAAAAAAAACCGTGAGGACAAAGCCGGGCGCGGTGGCTCACGCCTGTAATCCTAGCACTTTGGGAGGCTGAGACGGGCGGATCACAAGGTCAGGAGTTCGAGACCTGCCTGGCCAGCATGCTGAAACCCAGTCTCTACTAAAAATACAAAAATTAGCCGGGCGTGGTGGCGACCGTCTGTAATCCCAGCTATTCCAGAGGCTGAGGCAGAAGAATCGCTTGAACCCGGAAGGCGAAGGTTGCAGTGAACTGAGACCACACCACTGCACTCCAGCCTGGATGACAGAGCAAGACTCCATCTCAAAAAAAGAAAAAAAAAATACAGTGGGGAGAGGGCGAGGGGAAGAAGATAGTGGGAAAGAAAACCACCGACACGGAGAGGAGGTGGAGAGAGCTCTGTTGTTTCACTGAATATTCTTCAATTAAAGTTAAAATGCTCTCATAAGTTCTGTATTTTCAACTTTTGCTCTTCGGGTTGGTATATTCTTCCTCCGTCTCTCCTTAATTTTATTCAACACCAAGTTGTAACTCCAAAGACCTTTCTCTTTTTATTTTCTAATGTTTTTCTTTTTATTTTGTAATGTTTTTCTTCTAAGAACATTCCTAACGCTGGTAGCACTTTACAGTGTTGCAAGGCTGTGAATCCTATTTCCTGTCATCTCTTCATGCTTTCCCATTGAGATATCAGCAGATTTTCATCCCATTATTTTGTTTACACTAGGAACATTTCAGCTTGGCTAGACCTGTTTTCTACTTTATTTTTTTCAACTTCAAGCTTGACAAGCCCCAATGTGCTCCTTTACCAATTGTTTCTATCTCAGGAATTGGTTTCTTGTTGCACTGTGGTACACATGAAGCCATATACCTTTTTCAGCTCATTATCCTCAGAATGTTTTTATACGTTATTGACACAGAATAGACACCTAATAAATATTTCTAAATTTTTATTGTTCTTGCTTGTCACAAAACAGCAATCACTTTTTTTTTTAGCATGATACATGCCCTTCTATCATCTGCCTATCATTTGCCTATCAAATTTTATTTCTTCCCACTCCCCCATTTGTTTCCCACTCTGTGGCCATTCCGAACTACTTAGAGCTCTGTCAAGTCTCCATGCTATTTTATAATAATCATTGCTAATGAAAAGAAAAGGAGCTTTAAAGCAGAGGCAGAACTCACTGTTTTCTAAAAAACACATGCATATCTCCCATGTTGAATAGTGTCAGAAAATCATGTCCACCTGGAACCCGGGCGTGGTGGCACGCGCCTGTAATCTCAGCTACTTGGGAAGCTGAGACAGGAGACTGAGGCAGGAGAATTGCTTGAACCTGGGAGACGGAGGTTGCAGTGAGCCAAGATCGTGTCACTGAACTCCAGCCTGGGTGACAGAGCAAGACTCCGTCTCAAAAAAAAAAAAGCACAGATGGAAAGACGTGCCCATGTCCTCTCCTCGGTCCACTCTGGGGCCTTGGAAATGCTGCAGCAGGGAGCAGGCCCCAGGCTGCACGTGTCCTGAACTCATGATGCGTGTGTGCAAAAGTGAACAATAAATTATTTCAAAGATGCAAGGAAAAAAAGAAAACATCAACAGAATCTTCTTTCCCATAATCTTCATGCACCTCATGGTCCGGATGAGTTCATGTTCCCATCTCTAAGCACAGGGATTGATTATGACGGCATTTATAGGACTGAGCGACCCCACACTCTGTGATCCAGCATGGAATTATGATTTACATCACCATAGGAAGAGTACAGAGGCTTAAACAGAAAAAAAGGCAAATTTTCAAGTAAATGGGCAATGAGTTTGGGGAAGGCATTAAAAATTTCTGCTATATCAGAGATGTGATCCAAATTACAAAGTGTTGCAAATCAAAACATATATGCTTAGTTTAAATAGGTTTCAGAAGATAAGTGCTAGGCAAAACCATTGTTATTAAAGTTTCACTAGGCTGCTGTCATGGAGTGAATACGAAATATTTGTACATGGAAATGGATTTTTCTCTGAGTTTTAAAAAGAAAAGCTTTCCAGTTCTTTGAAATTACCAAATAACCATGAATAATCATTACCTTAATAAAAAGTTATTTTCACTTTAAAAAAAGAAATCCAAACACAGAACCAACAACAGTGAGGAAACCACAAAAGAAAAGGTCCACAACAAAAGCACTGATATGGAGCATAGAAGATTTAGAATCACACACAGACATGCTCTAAGCCTGGCTCACACATTGTTGTGACGTTAGTGCAAAACTTGCAATTATATGTATATACAAAACTTACAATGATATTATATATAACACTTATATGTATATATAATCCATTTTACCTGGCTTTGGGTCTCATAACAATTTATATTTGAGTGACTCCACAGTGAATTAATATGTAGACAGATTTATTGATTCATTTGTTTATATTTTATTGTTAAATTGATTTAATTTTATCACAAATGAACATACCATTTTTACCCTCTCAACCATTTTTAAGTATACATTTCAGTATTTAATATATTCACATTGTTGTAAATCCAATTTCCACAACTTTTTCATCTTGCAAAAGTGAAACTGTATACCCATTAAACAACTCCCAATTTCTCCTACCCCACCCCCCTAGTAACTATCATTCTATTTTCCGTTTCTAGGAGTTTGCCCACTTGAGATACTACATATAAATAAAATTATACAGTGTTTGCCCTTTGTAAATGGCTTATTTCATTTAGCATAATGTAGTCAGGGTTCATCCATGCTGTAGCATACATGAGAATTCCTTCCATTTTGGGGATGAATAATATTTTACTGTGTGCCAAAACGTGCATCACATTTTGCTTATACAATCATTCATTGATGGATGCTTAGGTTGCTTCTACTGTCTGGCTATTGTGAACAATGCTGCTTTGAACATGTGTAGAACTATCTCTTTTAGACCCTATTTTCAGGTTTACTCGGTATGTATCCAGAAGTGGAATTGCTGGATTATACAGTAATTCTGCTTTTAGGTGTTGAGGAGCTGACATACTGTTTTGCAAAGCATCTGCACACTTTAAATCTCTTCCAACAGTGTACAGGGGTTTCAATTTCTCCACGGTCTGGACAACATTTGTTATTTTCTTTTTAAAAATATAGTGGCCATGGTTATTATTTATTTTGATCACCAGATTATCTTTTTCAGTGTTTGAGTTTTACAAGAATATCAATTCTATTTTTCTATTATCCTTTTATAAATATTTTATATAAATATCTCATCAAATAATTAGGATCATTGTTACTGTTTTTATTTCAATGCTTTATAGTAAAGGTCACTGAATATATAAATACATAAAATATATAAATGATATATTTTCCTTTAACTCCTTTGCGAATGGCTATAAATACAGATTTTTCAATAAATTACTATGTGCCAATCACTCCACAATGTTCAAAGTAGGCTTTCATACTGCCATGTTAAACTTCTCTACTTGTGATTTATATATCTAACCCAGCTGTCACCAAGACAGTTTTGCTTCCTGGTTGAAATGGCTCTGGCTTTATGTAGACCATTCATTCAATTTCCATGCCACTTCCCTGAAATATTTGTGGTTCATTTTTTCAATTCAAGTAAACATGCTTTTTTTTTTTAATACTCTGCTACATTCCTGATGTCATACAAATTATGCAAGGGGTCAAAACATAACTCTGGTCCTTTTCAGGAGAAAGTAATAATATTTCATTAAAAATAACTTATGAAAACATGACCAAAATATGATAGACTATTCATTTGTCTTTTAATTAGGTAAATGCTTATTTGTCTTTCTCAAATGTTTCACCTTCTTCCATAATTTTATCATTTTACTTTTTTACCTTGTCTTTTGATTTCTAGATTATATTAATTTCTACAAGATCACATTTTAATTTTTATTTCATTTCCTATACATTTGGCATTCCTATCTGGCAAGCTTCCACAAAATTTAGTGGTATACAAGTAATTGCTTATTTTTCATTTATATTTTACTGTCTGTGACATCTTTATAATTAGTTGATAATTTCTGTCATGCATCAAAATAACTCATTGCTATAAATGTCCTATTTTTAAAATTTTTCTCAGCTTCTTTTTTCATTTTCAATTCTTCGTGTATTCTATTTTTTGATTCTTATTTTTTGGGCTTCGAAAATACCTTTATATATCCCTCTGGATTACTTTAGTGTCACAATTATTCTTTAAATTTTATATAAGCTTTACATACATTTAGTGTTTTATGGATAATGATACTGTATTTGAAGCTTGAGTATAACTACAAAATATCTTTTTTTATCCCAAGACATTTAATAAAAAGAAATAATGTTAACGTAGAGCAGATTAGTAGACGAAATGAATGACAGATGGGGAATTGCTATAAGCACTATATTTCACTCAGGTCATTTTAAAACCAGCAAAATAACTACCAAATCATTGCATTGGACCAGGCGCAGTGACTCATGCCTGTAATGCCAGCACTTTGGGAGGCTGAGACAGGTGGCTCATCTAAGGTCAGGAGTTTGAGACTAGCCTGGACAACCTGGTGAAACCCTGTCTCTAGTAAACAAGAAATAAGCCAGTCCTGGTGGCGCATGCCTGTAATCCCAGCTACTCAGGAGGCTGAGACAGGAGAATTAACTGAACCCGGGAGGCGGAGGTTGCAGTGAGCCAAGATCGTGCTACTGCACTCCAGCTTGGGTAGCAAGCGCAAAACTACATCTCAAAAAAAAAAAAAATAAAATAAAAAAAATATATATATATATATATATCATTGCATTGAATTGTATGCTTCAAAATTTTCTTCATTCTTGACAATTAATGGAGATAGGTGATTGTAAGAACACAATTCAGTATTGTTTGAAAACATTCCAGTAATTTCACAGGAAAAATGTTTATAACGTAGAATATGAGCTTAATGACAAGAAACGTCTTTGCTCTGTTCAATACTGAATACTCAATTCCAATCACTGGGCCTGGTATGTGAAAAGAGTTTCTTGGTTTAAAAAATTTACTTAAGCTGTCAATGAGTGAAGGAAAAATAAGACAAATTGTATGTTATACTACATACAATACCAATAGAAATTGTGGAACAGATTTTACATTTTAAATGTCGATTTTACTTATAATCTATACATAAAAGGAAAATGAAGTTAGGTTTTTATTAACTAGAAGCTGTCATGAGAACGTGGACAGAAGTCTTCTATTTTCAAGTGCAAAGTTACTTACATTTAAGAAACAACTTAAGATATATGATAAATAAAAATTTTGTTGTGCAGTAAAATTAGAGTGCAAGACCAACCATAATCTGTACAAAGAATTAAAAACCTAAATATGTCAATGGATCATAAATATCAAGTGACAACAAATGAGTAGATTTTTATAGGGCTCATGACCTCTGCTTATTACCTTTAAATACTGCAAAAGAAAAAATAATTCTCTTGGCAGGTTAATATTTGTATTTTATTGATCATATCACTTATGCCATGGGTCTCCAAAAATGTTCTGGGCTGCATATATGTTCTGCAAATGAATCTTCGAAGAATACTCATTTACTGTCAATAGTAGTTTTAAAAAGTAAAATGACATTTTATGTAGCATTTTATTCTTTTCCCTTAGCATGCTGTATTAGTTTCCTGAGGCTAGGAACAGAACAAATGACCACAAACGGAGTGGCTTAAGACAATAGAGATTTATTTTTTCACAGGTCATGAGGCCAGAAATTCAAAAGGGAGGTGTATGATTGATTTCTTTGGGAGGCTTTCAGGTAAAATCTCCTTCTTAGCTTCTGGTGGTTTCCAGCTGTCCTCGGCATTCCGTGACTGTAGGCAGCATAACTCCAGACTCTGCCTCCCTTGTCTCATGGCCATCTTCCCTGTAGGTCTCTATAGATTGCCATGGCCTTTCTGTAAGGACACAGCCATTGGCTTTACGGCCCACCCTAATGCATTGTGACCTCGTCTTCACCAAGTGTTATCTGCAGAGACCCTGTTTCCAAATAGCTCAACATTCTTGGGTTCCAGGTGGACATGACTTTCTGCGGGACACTACTTGCATGGGAGATATGCATGTAATTTTTAGAAAATAATGAGTTCTGCCTCTGCTATAAAGCTCCTTTTCTTTTCATTAGTGTTGATTATTATAAAATAGCATGGACAGTTGACAGAGCTCTAAGTAGTTCTGAATGGCAACAGCATGGGTAACAAATGGGGGAGTGGGAAGAAATAAAATGTGATAGGCAAATGACAGGCAGATGATAGAAGGGCATGTACATCATGTTTAAAAAAGTGATTGCTGTTTTGTGACAAGGAAGAACAATAAAAATTTAGAAGTATTAGGTGTCTATACTGTGTCAATAACGTACAAAAACATTCCGGGGATAATGAGCTGAAAAAGGTATATGCCTTCATGTGTACCACAGTGCAACAAGAAACCAATTCCTGAGATAGAAACAATTGGTAAAGGAGCACATTGGGGCTTGTCAAGCTTGAAGTTGAAAAAAATCAAGTAGAAAACAGGTCTAGCCAAGCTGAAATGTTCCTAGTGTAAACAAAATAATAGAATGAATATCTCCTGATACCTCAGTGGGAAAGCATGAAAAGATGACAGGAAATAGGATTCAGAGCTTTGCAACATTGTAAAGTGTTACCAGCGTTAGGAATGTTGTTAGAAGAAAGAAAAACATTGGAAAATAGAAGTTCTTTGGAGTTATAACTTGGTGTTGAAAAAAATTAAGGAGAGACGGAGGAAGAAAAGAATATACCAACCCGAAGAGCAAAAGTCGAAAATACAGAATTTATGAGAACATTTCAACTTTGAGGAATGTTCAGTGAAACAACAGAGCTCTCCCCACCTCTTCTCCCTGTCTCAGTGGTCTTCTTTCCCACTATCTTCTTCCCCTCGCCCTCTCCCACTGTATTTTTTCTTTCTTTTTTTGAGATGGAGTCTTGCTCTGTCATCCAGGCTGCAGTCCAATGGTGCGGTCTCAGCTCCCTGCAACCTCCGCCTCCCTGGTTCAAGCGACTCTCCTGCCTCAGCCTCTGGAGTAGCTGAGATTACAGGCATCCACCACCACGCCCGGCTAATTTCTGTATTTTTAGTAGAGACTGAGTTCTCCTGACCTTGTGATCTGCCTGCCTCAGCCTCCCAAAGTGCTGGGATTACAGGCATGAGCCACCGCGCCCGGCCTCGTCCTCTCCGTCTTCTTTTCCACCCTCCTTTCTCCCTCTCCTCAGCGTTTTCCTCCACCTTCTTCTCTACCACACTGTCTTCTCCCTGCACTTTCTCCTTACTCCCCAGTTTTATTCTCCTCCTTCTCCCAGCTCCCACTTTCCAAGGTCTTTCCCACCCTCTCCGTCCCCTCCTCCCCATCTCCCCGCAGTCTTCTGGGCCCCACTGTCTTCCGCCCGCAGCCAACACTGTTCAGTTCTGAGGTAGGGGCGGGGGCGGGGGCGGGGGCAAAAGCAGCGACTCCCCGGGGTCTCCAGCAGGCTGCGGGGGCGGAGCTCAGGGGCCCAGCTCAGGGTCTGCCTGGGCGCAGAGACACACCGGGCGTAGGAACACAGGCGCGCGCACGCGTAGAGGACTTCTAGGTGAAAGGCAGTGGGAGAGCTCGGAGAAGGGAGTGTAGAAGACGATCGGGGGAGAAGACGGTGGGGAGAGGAAGAGGGGAGAAGAGGGTGCGGGGAGAGAAAAGCGCGGCAGGAAGTCGCTGCTGCGAGAAGGTGGGGAGATGGAAACGGGAATAAAATGGTGGGGAGGGGAAGAAAACGGTGGGGAATAAGAGGCTGGGAAAAAAGAGGATGGGGAGAGGGAGAGAAGAGAGTGGGAAGAACACTGCAGGAGACAAACGCTGCTGCGAGAAGGTGGGAGGACATGGGAAGAAAACGGTTGCAGTAATAGGCCGGGAGAAGACGATGAGGAGAGGAGGGGGAGGGGAGAAGAGGGAGCGGCGGGAAGACGCTGCTGCGGAAATAGGCGGGAAGGTGGAGAAAGGGGGGAAGCGAGCGGGTGGAGAGGAGGGTGGGGGAGGCCGTGGGGAGAGGGAGATGGGAGGAAAAGCTGCTGCCACAGGAACCGGTGCTGCGAGGAGGCGGAGAGACAGGGGAAGAAAACGGAGGGGAAGGGGAAAAAAACTGCGGGGGAGAAGAAGGTGCGGGAAGAAGACGGTGGGGAGAGGGCAGCAGAGGATGCGGGAAGACCGCGGTGGGGAAGAAGGAGGGGAGAAGACGTTGAGGAAGGAGAGGGGAAAAAAAGGTGGGGAAGGGAAAAGGTGGGAAAGGAGAAGGGTCGGGAAGGAGGGGGAGGGAAAGGGCAGAAGGTGGGGAAGAAGACGGTTGGAAAGGGGAGAGGGACAGGGGAAGAAAAGGGTGGGGAGGGAGAAGGGAAGAGGACAGGATGGGGGGAAGAAGAAGGGAGGAGAAAGTGGCGAAGACGACGTTGGGGAAAGAGACGGAGAGGGGAAAAAGATCGATGGGAGAGAAGAGCATGAAACAGGGAACGAGGTGGGGAGAGGGGAAGAAAAAGGCAGAAAGACGGACTGAGAGGACACTGCTGGGAGAAGAGGGGAGGGCGAGGGAGGGAGAAGGGAAGCGGGGAAAGACGGTGGGAGAAGGTGGTGGGGGAGAAGGCAGCGTAGGAGAAGAGTTTGGGGGAAAAAGAAACAGAAGTGATACTAACGTTTAAACGTCGTCTTGGAGCAAAGGAAGCAAGTGCTGCTTTAGAGTCCCGGCCTAACTTTGTTCAATGAAGTCCCACTTCCAAATATTTTGCGATTGCAGTGTGGGTCATTTTTAGTACTTAGATCCAGAGCAGTCTCGGATTGTTAAGTGACAGTGCTGTCAAATTGCATGCTGTTCACCAGCTGTAAACAAACATCACATTTCCTGGAAGTGCACTTTAATATGTAATTCAAAGACTTTTCCTAGAGGCTCATTAGGGAAAAAATAGAGGTGTGTGCCTTTGACATTGAACATGGAATCTCTGATTTTAGACTGCATTTGTTTCCCCAAATCTTTAAGATTGTGGCTGAAACATGACTGTGAATACGGCATTCATTTTGTGGGGCAGTGCATATTATTTTAGCAAAGATAGGATAAACTGATAAGCCTATAAGAAAATGTAATTAATTCAATTTAATTAATTCGCTCATACAAATTTAGGTTTCCTTAATGTAAAAAACTCAAAAAGTTGAATTGCCTTAGTCTTTTTAACATCATCCTTAGAGTCAAGAGAATTTGTCGGTGCAATCCTGTAATGCTGGTGTTGCATTATGCCTACATAAAATACACGTTACACCTAAATGTTGCTTTTTTATTTGGCATTGTAGAACTTCATAGAAGTTTATGTGTACTAATACAGGTGAACTTGACACAGATTAATTGGCGTATGGTAACTTATTGCTTGTAAAATAAGCAGTTAAATGTAAAGATATAAATATATTTTATATTATCCTATAGTTTTTTAAAAATTTTTCTTGTTTTGTATTCTAGTTTAAAATCCTGGAATACCTACTGATATCTTATTTCCTGTGAAAGGTCTTCAGCTAACTATATTGTATTTCCAAGTAAATGTCTGTACCAGAACATCAAGTGTAGAAATGAAGCAAAATCTATATTTTAGGACAGGTGCAGTGGCTCGCACATGTAACCCTAGCAGTTTGGGAGGCCAAGGCAGGTGGATGGCTTGAACTCAGGAGTCCCAGACCAGCCTGGGCAACATGGTGAAACCCTGGCTGTACAAAAATACACAAAAATTAGCCAGGCATGGTTGTAGCACGTCTTGTATTTTATTCAATCAAATTGAAGGTTTCATTTACACCTGGAAAACAAAATGATTTAAATGTACTTATAGAAAAAATGATTAACCTCATGCCCAAAAGGGGTTCACTTACAGCACACGTTCATTCATACTATCAGACAGTGGGTTAAACGTGTCTGAGCACCGCCTATTGAGTCAGGAACACAAGTCAGTATCCGCACTGAATATTACCCAAGCTTTTCCCATCTGTAATATAGAGTAGCGTAGATAACTTCATGGACTTCATCTCTTCAATTTGTTGTGGAACACTAACATGACCTCCTCATATATAATTAATTATCAATGCTGGTCTTAAATAGATGTTACCATCTGGATATTTACTAGACTTACCTTGACTTAACTGCAGATATGTGATCCATATCTAATGTGTACTATACTAATTGTGTAATCTTTGATTATTAAGTCTCACATGGTGGTTTTGGTTTTAAAAAGCTCTTGGAGATCAGGCGGTTTGTGTTTTGTTTTTGTGTTGTTATTTTACTACGAAGTAACGTGGATAAAGATTCTGGAAGCACAACTGTGCACCACCACCCAGTGAAAAGGTCCATTGTTAGTTCCCTCCATGCAAGCTTTGGGTATTTAACACAGCATCAGGCATAGGCAATCTTTGCAACACTAAAACAGGAAGTTGCAATTTGAGTCATTCTCAGTCACTGACAATCTCTGTGCAAATTTAACAGCATGGCCACTCTATATACACATAGGACAGTGTTGAGATTGGCTTTTTAAAACAAATTATATCCTTTTGCCAAAAAAGAAAGAATGCGCATGGTGATAACTGCAAGTCACCATGCTTTCTTAAGAAAGACAGTATCTGAAAAAGATACATGAAAAAAACTACATTTGCCTCTTTAAAAACATTCTATGTTATTGTGGAAGCAACGTCACAGAAAAAAGGGTTAGAAGAAATGTGAATCAGCATGAAATAAAATATTTTGAGGGTTATTGAACACTGTTCATTTTCATGAAAACAGAACAAGGTTGTTTATTTAGCACAGGTATTTCTGTAATTGTGATACATTAGCAAAATTAGCTGTATTCTGCAGTGCTCGATCTTGCTCTGTGTGTGAAATGACCTACCACTAATACAAGGAAATTTGTTGTGAAACATGTACTGTAGAATTAAGTTCAAAATGTATCTGTGCCTAAATCACTTTATTTTGTAAATAAAATTTGGTTTCCAACATTTTTTTTCTCCAGAAAAGCACAATCTGCTAAATTCTTAACTAAGTGGAAGAGAGAAAATGTTCAAGAAAAACAAAGCAATTGTGCACGTCACACTGTAGTTGAAAGTGTTCTGATACTGAAGCTATGTCCCGTATTTTAAGCTGCTTTTATACAGAGTGATTACTTGTACGTTAATCTCAGAAGATTCTAGATAGAAATTCAAAGGCCTTGGGCCCAGCCAATTAAATGTGACTCTCTGAGAGAATCCCAGTGATACTTACTCACTTTCCCCTGTTCCGATCATTGATCAGATGGTTAAGGATGCATGAAAGATACATGATTTTTAAAAACAAGATAATGTTATTTAAAATATCAGTGTTCAGTGCTTGCATTTGCAAAGAACATAAATTTTAGATGATACTGAGGACATTCCTTAATAATCAGCAAAGGTAAAATGTATTGTTGTTTTGATTCTGAAAAAAATGGAGTTACCATGAAATTATTAATATTTTACTTACATTTGTTACCAAATCACTGAACTCAAAAGCAGAATTGCTGAAGTCACTGGAGTTTGATACTTCAGGATTGATGGTTTTGGTTGAATTCTTTAAAAAATCAAAACTATAACTACATGATATAAACAACTATGCTCTTTTGTTTCAATAGAAATTAAATATATATCCTTACAGTATTCTTAGGTCAAAGAGTCAATTGGATGGTTAACAATACTACTTCCCAGTCAATTTCTTTGTCACTGTTAAGATAAATCTCCAGAGTTTGAATGGTTTTTAAAATAAGATTTGACTTGTAACTTACATAGGTATGAATTTGATAGTTATATTTTGATTTGTCGTAGACAAAATACTGAATGATTATGGAAAATTCTTTCAATATGTCAAATTAGTTCCATGGCACCCGCGGTTATGTAACTTAGTACCTGTGGGGAGGGGCCTTTTTTTCCTTAATTCTCAAGCCCATAAGCAATCATTGACAATACTCAATTCTGATTCCTTTTCTTGGGGCCACATAAAATTTAATCTCTGTCTCCATTTCTAGAAAACTCTAGAAAAACTTCCTGTCATGAGAGAGTCTTTTATCAGACAATATAATAGTTTTTTCAGGGATGCAAGTGCTTGGATAGGTATTTTAAGTTCGGAGTTGTAAAATCATGTTCTATCATCTCAACTATTCCATATATCAGCAGTGTTTTGGACTGTGACACAACATTTTATTTTTCATTTTGTTCACTTGGAAAAAATCAAATAAAAACTACGGTGTGGACTTAGGAATCAGAGATATTTGCTGTTTGATACAGAGTAGGAACACTGCAATGACTTCAAGAAAATGATGACATTCTTCTAGACTGAAAAATGCATGTGTCATTGACGAAATAACAGCTCTCTTTCTTGTACAGATCGCCCAGACACTCAGAAACTGCCCATTCAGAACATGGCACATCATAGAGACTTTAATAATTTTTAATAATTTTATTTGCCCATGTTTTCTGATTGCTCTATTTCACTGTGAACTCTCAGTACCAACAATTAATAACAGATAATTTGGAGGCTGGTGTTTACAAGTGATTGATGACACCAGTTACAGGTATCTTTGTTTCTTCTCCACTCCATTCTGCGCTACGACAAAAAATAAGACATTTATAAATAGAGACATTTTATTTGCAGTATAGCATACATTCAAATTAGGTGCGTGCACAGACATTTTCCCAAATATTGCCATTTCTCTTTTTAACACATAGGTCCTTGGTAAGCACTGCTTTGTAACACTAGTTTAAAATAGTTCTTAATTCTTTTAATCTAACCATTTACAATATAAAGTTTCAAGAATGGTACAAAGAAAAAATTATTCGTCAAAACAGTATTATCAGACATAAGAACATTTTTATAAGATAACTGTGAAGTCAACAACAAAGCATCACAAATGAAAGAAAATTTCAAATACCATTTTTTATGAGGAATAAATGTCAGATTTATGCTTCTGATAAGACAGACCAGGTATCCTAGAATATTTTAAATTAGTTTTTGTATGTAAAACAACATTTTAAAACAAATCAGGGCCAGGCACAGTGATCCATGCCTATAATCCAAGCACTTTGGGAGGCCGAGGCGGGTGCATCACTGAGGTCAGGAGGTCGAGACCAGCCTAGCTAACATGGTGAAACCCCGTTTCTACTAAAATTACAAAAATTAGTAGTGGCATGCGCCTGTAGTCACAGCTACTTGGGAAGCTGAGGCAGGAGAATCCCTTGATTCTCAGAGGCAGAGGTTGCAGTTGAAGGGGTGGCCTGTCCCTCCACACCTGTGGGCGAGGTGGAACGAGAGACTTGAGAAAAGAAATGAGACACAGAGACAAAGTATAGAGAAAGAAAAAGTGGGCCCAGGGGACCGGGGCTCAGCTTACAGAGGACCTACGCCGGCACTGGTCTCTGAGTTCCCTTAGTATTTATTGATAATTATCTTTACCATCTTAAAGATAAGGGAGTGGCAGGACAAAGGATCATTTTAGGGAGAAAATTAGCAGTAAGACATATGGATAAAGATCTCTGTGACATGAATAAGTTCAAAAGAAAATGCTGTGCCTTGATATGCATATGCAAACATCTCCATAAACCTTTTAGCAGCATTGCG
>NW_012101510.1:2757173-2762594 GCF_000951045.1 Mandrillus leucophaeus | reverse complement strand
CTGAGATTTGGAGAGAAACAGCATCTAGAGAAATAAGAGCTGCTTTGCCCTGGAGCCATTTGTTACTTCAGATGGGATATCTACCAGGTTGTGTTAAACCTCTGCTGTTCTTGCAGAGGCCCCCAGTTTTGTCATGGATATTAACGGCTGCTGGTGCATTAAAGCACTGAGAAGGAACCAGAATTCACCCAGTCACCACAGCAGGCTGACTGCTCTCCACCTGAGTGTCCCAAAAAGGTTCCAACTCCAAATTTTTATGAAAGTAATTCAGGACTTGACTGTCCTTATCCTTCTGGCATGAGCCAATAGCAATCATTGGAGAAAGAGAACATTAATCGTCCGGACCTCTAAAGACAGCCAAAACCAGTTGTTCACACACTGTATTTTGTACGTTTGCTAAAAGATATGAGGGTGATGAAGAAAAAAAGACACTGTGAGAAAAAATAAACAGACGCCAAAGAAAAAGAAAAAAAAATGTGTCAAAGCAACTAGAATTACTATATTCAAAGACATCAGGTCAAGCCTGGAAACTTCAAGAAGAAAGTAGAAACTGAAAGTGACAGATAGGGTAAAAAAACACAAAAATTCTAAGACTAAAAAATGTGAGGAAGAAAAAGGTGACTCAATAAATGAGTTTAACAGCAAATGAGACACAGCTGAGTAAAGAAGCAGTGAATTATAATCGGTATTATAAGAAACTAACCAGAAAAAATGTGCATGTTTATGCATACATTCATAAAGATATATGGATACAAGAGCTGAAGAGTCACTGAGGATATTTAATAATAAAATCTAATATACACTGAAGAAAAGAGATGAAAATAAGAACGGGACAGAAAAATATTTAAGGACCCAATTGCTGAGAATTTTCTAAAATTCATGAAATGTAATAACCTGCAATTTCAGAAGGACAAACTCCTGGTAATGAAGCTGCAGAAAACCAAGAAACAAGTAGAAATTAGTAGAGCTTCATTGTGATGTAAGATATCGCTAGTCAAAACTTCCCTACACAACAAAAGTATCTTTTAAAAATAAAGATAACATTAAAACATGTTCCGATGAGTAAAAACTCATCGGTTTTTAATCAGCAGATAGACCCTAAAAGAAATTCTAGAAAAGGCAAAATGATCACAAATAAATATTTTCAAGGATTCAGTGATGAACGGAGAGCAGCAAAAGTGGCAGATATCTTGCCAATACACAATTGGACTAAATCAGCAATGCCTTGGGGGTATTAAATACACAACACAGAGCCAATTCACACACAAGTACAAGTACATATGAGAAGGGATAACAGGGCTGGGCACGGTGGCACAGGCCTATAATCCCAGCACTTTGGGAGGCTGAGGCGGGTGGATCATGAGGTCAGGAACTCAACACCAGCCTGGCCAACATAGTGAAATCCCATCTCTACTAAAAATACAAAAATTAGTCGGGCGTGGTGGTGGGTGCTTGTAGTCCCAGCTGCTTGGGAGGCTGAGGCAGAAGAATCACTTGAACCCAGGAGGCAGAGGTTGCAGCGAGCTGAGATCAAGCCACTTGCACTCCAGCCTGGGTGACACAGCAAGCCTCTATCAAAAAAAAAAAAAGAAGGAATAATAGAATTAAGGTCCTTCCTTGCACTTTCCAGAATAATGGTAAAAGTATTAATAACTATAACTTTTCATAAGTCAAAAATATATTGTAATTTCTAGTAAATTACTAACAGGAGAGTAAGAGTGTATAAATTCCAAACAAAGGGAATACAATGAAAAAATGAATGTTTAAGAAAATCTACATGCATCAAAAAAAGGCAAGAAATGCCGAGAAAAGGCAACAGAAAGCAGGCAAGACAAAAAGCACCTGAGAAAGTGGTAGGAGATTTCCCAGCGACTACTATTGAGGGTAAATTGTGATCGGGGAAATGGCTGATGGGAAATTCTAGACTGTTGAGGATACTTGATCTGGGTATTGAATTTATGGATGTTAATTTCAAAATTATTTTGATCTGGGTATTAAATTTATAGATGATTAATTCATTTAAGCAGTGTATTCATATTTTTTGCACATGATTACAGTCTGAAATTTAAATTAAGAATGAAGGTTGACCTTGCTGACTTGGAGCAGTCCATGTTTTTTGCTCTCATTTCCAAGGCATTATGTTATTTTATGAGTTAGGGAAAGCTTAGCAGATGGATGCGGTGGAAATATGATGATGTTAGGAAATGCATGTGCTCTGAAAATAGGGAAGGACAGAAATTCATGAAAGCCAAGTAACATGAGTAGTACAAGGTGGAATACTATACCTCCTAGCAGAAAAAAGAAAATTCTTATTTACATTAAAACAACTAGACATTTCCTTTAAGAACTTAAACCCATAGTTCCCAAGGGACAAATATTGTGTTTCTATCATTTCTTTCTTTAAATTTGTGGATAAACGTGATCCTTGGTAGCCCTTGATGACATAAATAAAATTTGAAAGAGTTGGTAAGGGTCCATCTAACCTCTGAATTTCCAGATTCCGAGGTTAAGAGAAAAAAATACGATCGATAATGTAAGTAACGTTCTTCTAGTCAAACATGACACAAATTTTAAAAGAGAGATACACATTTTTATTGATTTAGTAATGGTCTCTGTATTGAGTTGAGTTGATGGTTAGTTTTCAATCTTTTTTCTTTTTTTTTTTTTTTGAGACGGAGTCTCGCTCTGTCGCCCAGGCTGGAGTGCAGTGGCCGGATCTCAGCTCACTGCAAGCTCCGCCTCCCAGGTTCACGCCATTCTCCTGCCTCAGCCTCCCAGGGAACTGGGACCACAGGCGCCCGCCACCTCGCCCGGCTAGTTTTTTTTTGTAGTTTTAGTAGAGACGGGGTTACACTGTGTTCGCCAGGATAGTCTCGATCTCCTGACCTCGTGATCCACCCGTCTCGGCCTCCCAAAGTGCTGGAATTACAGGCTTGAGCCACCGCGCCCGGCCTTCAATCTTTTTTCAACTTGAGTCTTCCTGGAGAGCAAGTATGTAGTCTTGAAAATGGAATAAAAATTACAGTACAAAAGAATAAAGACAAGTTTTCAAACTTTTTGGCATCAGGAACTCCTTAAAATCTTAAAAATTATTGGGGACCTCAAAGTGATTTAATTTATCTTCATTATATGTGTAGGTATTTACCGTATTAAAATTGAGTCTGATAATGTGGAAGAAGCGTATGAGTTGACTCAAAGCAATGATGACAAACTCATTATGTGTTAACATAAGTAACACATTTGCATGAAAAATTAAAGAAAATGGAAATTCATGTGAAGAGTGATTAGTTTTATTAAGCTCTTTAATATCTGATTTAATAGATTATAGCTGGATTATCATATTTAACTCCACATTTAATCTGTTAAAATATGTTATTGAGTTTAAACAAGTGTATGAAAAATATCCGGTCTCACAGAGAAAAATAGTTGGATTAATTTTACTCTAAAATCTGTTGTTCCATCTTATACTTTGAATTAAGTTTTACCCATGCCCAGTTTTATAATATCACCCGTTAGACGTAGTTTCACAGAGTTAAGGAGATCTTTTAAATGTTGGCACATTTCATTATACTATGTCAAATAAACAACAGCTTTGTTAAATCGTTGCCAGCCTAACCAGAAAGATCTTTAGGTGTTTGGACAGCAGTCTGGCTCACAGTATTTAATAAAGTTTCCCAAAATTCTTGTTTTTAATTCAAATTTTAAATTTTATCACTGATATATAGGATATTGTCAGTTTTTCTTGACGTGAGAAGCTCAGTTTTTCACTTTTATTCAGTCTTTACCATCTAGTAAATGTCACTTCTGTTCTTCCATAAGAAATCTGGAATCCTCTGGGACTACTTTCTTTCTCTCATACGCCAAACCAATTCATCAGTAGATCGTGTTGGTGATTCTTTTAAAATATATTGTGAATCCAAGCATCTCTTACAGGTCTACTGCTGCCACCCCACCCAGCCACTATCATCTCAGGTCTCGATTAGTAGTAGCCTGTCCTTCTAGATGCTTTTTACTCCTTGTATTGTTTGTTCCTTTTGTCTTTCCATGAAGCCACCTAGCTGATTTTTCAAAATATTTAAAATGTCACCCTTTGGCTCACATTCTTTGAATGAGGGAAAAACTCATGTTTTCTTTTTTTAAAAATAACTTTTAAGTTCAGGGTACATATGCAGGCTCCATAGGTACACTTGTGTCATGGGGGCTTGTTGTACAGATTCTTTCATCATGCAGGTATTAAGCTTAGTACCCACTAGTTTTTCTTCCCACTCTTCTCCCTCCTGCCACCCTCCAGGCTTCGAAAGGCCCCAGTGTTTGTCATTCCCCTCTATGTGTCCATGTGTTCTCATCATTTAGCTCCCACTTATAAGCTTGCTAAGGATAATGGCCTCCAGCTCCATCCATGTCCCTGAAAGGGACATGATCACAATTCTTTTCTTATGGCTGCATAGTATTCCATGGTGTATATATACCAGATTTTCTTTATCCAGTCTATCCTTAATGGGCCTTTGGGTTGATTCCATGTCTTTGCTATTGTGACTAGTGCTGGAGTGAACATACACATGCATGTGTGTTCATAATAAAATTATTTCTATTCCTTTGGGTATATAACTGGTACTGGGATTGCTTCATTGAATGGTATTTCTGTCTTGTGTCTTTGAGGAATCACCACTGTCTTCCACGATGGCTGAATTAATTTCCACTCCCACCAACAGTGCATAAGTGTTCCTTTTTTCTCCACAACCTTGTCAGCATCTGTTATTTTTTGACTTTTTAGTAATGGCCATTCTGACTAGTGCGAGGTGGTATCTCATGGTGGTTTTGATTTGCATTTCTCTAATGATCAGTGATGTTGAACGTCTTTTCACAAGAAAACTCATTTTTCTTGCACTGTTGAGCTGATTACCATCAGTTCCAAACCTCCCCCTTTACCCTGCTCGCCGGCTTTGCCTTGTCCGTGGCACGGTGTGAAGCTTCATCTATAGCATCTGCTAGAGGGATGCTGGAGAAGGTTGGGGCTCTTTCTAGTTCTGAGTGTTCCTCTTACCTTGCCCTTGTGGGGGACTACAGCCTTGTGGGGGACAGCAGCCAACGGTGGCCATCACCTCTCTGGGGACAGAGTAGGTCACAGGCAGCACGTAGGGGAGCAACTTCCCAGTGTTTTGTCAGTGTAGCACCTCAGCAAAATTCTCTGCTATCAAGCAGGCCGCATCCTCACCCTCTCCAAGGAGGTCTAGCGCTCAGTTCTGGTGTATGCAGGGGATTCTTCCAGATTGGTTTCTTCTGCAGTGCTTGCCTGAAGCTCTGGAGAGTGCGCTGGCAGCTCTCTGATTTTGCTGTCCCTATTCTGTGTGTGTGTTTGCTTGGCCTTTCACAAGTTTGTCCAACCCGTAGCCCAGGGCTGCTTTGAATGAGGCCTGACAC
>NW_012101510.1:2731878-2756698 GCF_000951045.1 Mandrillus leucophaeus | reverse complement strand
TACTCGGGAGGCTGAGGCATGAGAATCTATTGAGTCTGGAGGTAGAGGTTGCAGTGAGCCGAGATCATGCCACTATACTCCAGCCTGGGTGACAGAGTAAGACTGTCTCAAAAAACAGAACAACAGGCTGGGTGCAGTGGCTCACACCTGTAATCCCAGAACTTTGGGAGGCCGAGGCAGGCAGATCACGAGGTCAAGAGATCGAGACTATGCTGGCCAACATGGTGAAATCTCGTCTCTACTAAAACTACAAATGTTGGCTGTGCCTGTGCCTGTAGTTCCAGCTACTCAGGAGGCTGAGGCAGGAGAATCCCTTAAACCCAGGAGGCGGAGGTTGCAGTGAGTCGAGATCGCGCCACTGCACTCCAGTCTGGCAACAGGGTGAGCAACAGGGTGAGACTGTGTCTCAAAAACAAACAAACAAAACAACAACAACAAAACCCACAACACACAAAAAATCACTATGAGTTTTTTTTGTGATTTTTTTTGTTGTTGTTTTTTTAGTTTATTAGCCATCATTAGTGTTCATGTATTTTATGTGTGGCCGGAGACAATTCTTCCAATGTGGCCAAGGGAAGCCAAAAGATTGGACACCTCTGCTTTAAGAGAGAATCCCCTGACATAGTTAACAGTTATTTACGTTCAATTTCCTTTATTCAAATTACTGTGCAGTTTCAGTCTCCTGGTTGGACAGTAACTGACCACAATGTCTTCCAAGGCCCTGCATTATTTAGTTCGTGGCATTGCTCTGAAACTGTCGTCTACCATCCTCTCCTTGTGCACTTTGCTCTGGCCTCACTGATGGACACGTTCTTCCTAGAACATCCTCCTTCTTAGATTTGTCTTACTTTTTGCCTAGAATCTTCTTCTTGCTATTCAAATGTCTCATTAGCAGAATTTTCCACATACGATATAAAATAGTGCTTCCAATACGATACTTCCTCTCTTCTTTAGCCTGCTTCGTTTTTCATAAAAGTTCTTGTCACCACATGACATGTTACAGTCATTTATTTCCTGTCTGACTCTTGTCACTGGAAAGTTATGTCCTTGACAGCATACACAGTCTGTTTTGTTCCTGGTTAATCCTTGTGCCTGCACCTCCATATAACCTAGCACATAGCAGACAATTAAACGGCTGAGAGTTAATGAATAAATGAAGTAGTATACTTCCTAGATGAGAAAACTGAGACTCAAAAGTGATAAGTACCAAATCAGTATAACGTAACAGTTAGGAGTTTAAGCTCTTTGCGGAGAAATGTGGGTTTAAATGAGAGTTTTGCGACATCCTACTAGTGTAATGTACATATATTTGTTAAATTCTCTGTGCCTCATTTTCCTTATCTGAAAAATGTGGATTAAATGGTAACTAATTTATACTGTGGCTATATAGAGTAAATAAATTATGTATATAATATGCCTAGTACAGTGCTTGACACACATTAACGATTCCACATATTTAGTTATTTGTACAATTATCTGTAGCTGCAAAACTATAAATGCAGTCTCGTCACCTTTCTAGAGAGATAGCAAGAGAAAGGTTAAGTTTATAAAATGTCTAAACAATGAAAACTATATTATTGAAGTAAAATGCCTAAACAAGGGCTGGTTTTAATATCAACTAATTAGTAGCTGCCTGATAGTAAGAAACGACTCTAAAATCAAGTAGACAAGAAAATGGTTGAGGAGGCTGACCAAATCCTACGCTATACTGCACGTTCAGTAACCGTGTCACAGCAGTGATGCCATATTGCTTTTCTTTGATTGAATCGTGGCATCACAGATGAGAACCAAGGGACTAGATAGATCATAGATAGGTACACACTTACATGCAAACATCCGCACATATCTACATATGTAGATAGACACATCCATATATGGATGCATACACGGATAGAGAGATTTTTTTAAACTGCTGAACACAAATTCGGTGATCTATGAAAGTGAAGGACAAATACGGTTGTATAAAGAGTCTTTCAAGGAATTTTCAGCAGATATAGATCTTTTTGTGTTGAAAGAGAAGATTACTGTTGCCTTTCTTTTGTAAACACAGGTCTATGAGTGACTAAAGCGATTATATGAAAACTGAGGATTTTCATTCTGTATCTAGTTTTAGAAATTCAAGGAAACGTCTATTGTGAAATATTTAAATTTCTGAACCTAGTTTACCTTTGAAAATAGGCCTTACTTGACACCAAATCATTCTCTAGACACCACATGCCTTACTTGACTCCGTATCACTCTCTAAACATCATGTGGGGACCTCTTGCCCTTCTCCTTTGAATGTAATGGGTATTTTATTTTGGTTAAATATTTTCCAGCAGACCCTTGAATCACCTTGCTTTGATATTTCCATATCAGCCTCCTGAGTAGCTGGGACCACAGGCATACACCCCCATGCAAGGCAAATGTTTATATGTTTTGTAGGGACAAGGTTTCGTCATGTTGGCCAGGCTGATCTCACACTTCTGACCTCGAGCAATCTGCCCACCTCAGCCTCCGTGGATCATGGAGAGCACTTTTCATCATTCTGCATTATATGCCCCAGCCCAGTCCAGGGGAACCTGGGAGGTGCTCAATCCATAATGCTGGCTGCTCCCTGGCCAGAAGAGCTCTTGGTGGCTCTGTGAGCCCACCTCGGTGACCCTGGCTTCTGCCCTGGGGAAGCTCCCATCCCTCTGGATTGCCCATCTCCGCTAGGACCCCTGTAGCCCAGAAAGGCCTTACTTGACACTGAATCATTCTCTAAACACTTGGCTACATATAGGTCTCTAAACATCATGTGGGGACCTCTTGCCCTTCTCCTTCATGACCTGTAGGGCAGGGTCAAGAGGAGGAAGCAGCCTCAGAACACACAAAAGACTCCCTGCCCCAAATGGCAGTCAACCCACCGTCAGCACTTCTGGAAGGAAAGGAGGAAGGTTTCCTTCTGCAGAAAGCTCCTTTTTTGCCTTGTTTCTGAAACCAGGGAGGGTCAGCAGAGTCCAGTGCACCTGTGGTGCCTGAGTCACTGTCTGTGCCCAGGATGTGTGTCTGACCACAGCCCCCACCCCCAACCCGGGCTGGATATTCCCTCCAGCTGGAGTCCTGGGCTCCTGACATGGCCTGGCCTGTTTGTCCTGCCTTGGCCCGAGTATGGGAGGGCCTTACCTTGTATTCCCCTGGGTTCTCAGTCTTGACTTCCTCAATGTCTAGAAGGAGTGAGCACACCCAGTCCCTCACCGGTGGGGGGAATTCCTCTGTAAACCCTGCGAGACAGAAACAGACAAAAGGCTTTAGTGAGACAACACAGGGCGACCCTGGGAGGATCAGAGCCTAAGGGGTTCTGGAAGTCTCCAGCCTTTAGCTCCTCGGTTCCCAGGGAGTGGCAGGCCTCCCCCGACAATTGAAAGTGTGGAGGAGCACTCAGGGTTGTGCACTCTGACCTGGACCTTTTCCTTTTTTCGGGTCACCAGGACGCGTCCATACCCTTGAGGTGGGGTGGCCCAGGTCCTGGTATTAGGTTTTTTCCCAGAAAGGTGATGCTTGCATGGATGGGTCAAAAGCCTGGCAACCAGGTCTGCTGTCCTGTGGGTGAGAACAGGGTGCCACCCACCTGCTGAGAGGCAGACGGTGCCAGGTCACGGCCATGGGCACCTGTCTCCTGGCTCTGCAGAGAGCAGTCATGGGGTCACTCCCTCCCCATGTTACCTTCTTGCTGTTCTTATATTTTGACCAGTCTCCAAGCATCTTCAGTCACTTGTCAGTGGTTTTATTTCCTGACCTCCTTGCTATCAGTAAGCCAGGATGAAGTTAGCAGAGCTGTCTGGCCTCTGGTAGCGGCGCATGGATGCTGGGTCCTGGACTCCGGGAACTGGAACAAGCCAGGAAAGGGCAGACCCTGGGAGGCTGAGACCCTCTGATAGAATGGGCACCAGTTGCTTGGTCCCCTGATGCCAGGAGTCAGCATTCTCAGACCACAAACACCCTGTATTTTGGTTGTTTCCAAACCTTCAGCTGGGGTCCTGGAACAAGAAGACAGTAAGGCAGTGACTTCTGAGCAAGACTGTGGTTCTTGGTTCGGGTTTTGGTTGAACCACCACGGGGCAGAGTCTTGGATTCAGGTGGAGCAGGAACTGCCATTTCTCCCAGTGACAGTGTGTCACTCCCAGTCACCACCACCTCGGCCCACAGGCCACCCCCTCTGCCTCGCCCACCAGCCCTGGTTCCCTATCCCTGGGGCAGCCTCCCACGCAGCAGGCACAGGCTCTTATCTTCACCTCCAGGGCACTGACAGGAGCCAGCTTCGTCTCACTGTAAGTCAACTCAGACAGAGCTGAGGACCTGCCCAGGCCAGGAGCCATCCCCCTTCCTAAGGGGTCCTTAGAGCTCCCATCTGCCCTAAGTCTCAGACCGGAGGAAAGCACAGGGAAGGAAGGCAAGGACTTCCCTGTGGAGCTGGGCACCTGGTCCTCGTGAGGCACCAGGACCCTGCAAAATGCGAGCTCGAGACTGGCCTGGAGGGGACCACTGGGGGCCCGTGAGGGGCCTCAGGCTGCACACTGGGAATGCCCCTCCTGGGCTAGAGGCGGCACCCTCCGTGGGAGCTGAGAAAGTCCAGTCCTGAGACAGGATGGGTGCCGCCTAGGGTGGGTTGCTGAGCCCTGACCGACAGCAGTGCCTTGGGATTGATGGCATCACCCACCATTGTCCAGGAAGCATGGACTGAGAGCTGCCCAGTGCCCTGAGGACAGACCTGGAGCCCTTCGCACCTGACACTCCCCACAGGCCTTGCAGGGTCTGACCTCCTAGCGTGCACCTGCCTCCCTGCACGCTGGCCACTGACCCTGCCTGTTCCCCATCTTCCCCCATCCTGTCTGGCCCAGAGCCTGTGGCCCTCTCTCTGGCCACTCTGGCCTTCCTGTGACCCTCTTCCTGCCAGAGCCTAGGCATGAGACTCCCAGGTCTTTCCCTGGGCTGCCAAGCATGCTGGGGAGAAACCTGGGTTGACAAGGGTGACCAAGGACTCTGCAGGCAGTAGGGACTAGACCCACCACTCCACCTCCAGCCAAAGCTGGTCTCAGGGCAGTCAGCCTTCATCCCTCAGCCTCCTCCCAGCCACTGCAGCAGCTGGGACATGGAGTGCCTGGCTGTCCTACCTGTGCTGACTCAGCACCCCCATCCACCCTGCGTGCTGCTAACAGGAACCAGAGTCTCTGGAGGGCCACGCAGAGCCTTGGGGACTGACCAAGTCCCCCCACTGAGGGGTCCCAGGTGTGCCACTGTTCCTTGCCCACCCCATCTGTTGTCTTCCCAAGGCTGGCAGCTCTACCCTGGGCTGGCTTGGTTGAGGTGCATCCCAGAAGTGGCAGGTCTCAGGGGCTCACCCCGCCCCCCTCCAACAGGCTCCTCCCTCTCTCCATCCTATGAGTCCTGAGGGGCCAGCTTCTGGCTGGGCTCCCCTTACCATGCCCAGATCCCTTCCCAGCACCACTCCTCGGCCTTCAGCTGCACGCTCTGTTGCCCCCCTGGCCTCACCATGAGATGCCCAGGCCAGGCCCTACCCTTCTTCTCCCCCAGCCTCTCAGGGTCACTGCCATTGATGTCCCCATACCTCTCCCTATAGGATGCCTCAGCTGGGCCCCCTGAGCCCTCAGAGACCTGCTACATAATAGCCCACAGGCCAGGGGTCCCCTAGCCTGTGGCTACCACCCCCAGATCTCACCAGCACAGCCCCCAAGGGGACAGGGCCAGGCCCATAGGTTGTCCCTTCTTCTCTTGCTGATGTGAGGACCTAAGTGCTGAGAGCCCAGGGGTCAGACCCAGCTCCCTCTCTGTCCCACCCACTCTTCTGAGCTCCCTAGATGGGCCTCAAGGCTCTGCTCTAACCCCGACCACCGACTGGACCTGCAGGAGAGGCAGGGAGGAGTTCTGACCCTGGAGAGAAGGTTGGCACGAGCCGGGGAGACATATACTGCCTCAGAGAATCTTTCTAAAAACAAAACCTGTCCCTGAGGTGAGACCGATGTGTCAGGGGACAGAGGACTCACCACACAATCCCAAGGCGATAGGTGAATTTCCAGATGTCAACATGCTTGTGCTCCGTGTCCACTGCTGACCCAACTCCCGTGCCTGTGACCCAGAGGGGGTCAGGGAGATGGGGGCAAGATGAGGCACTTGGGGTCCCAAGGGGATGGACAGCCTGTCCCGGCCCTGTGATCTTAGGGAGCCCAGGAGCCTTTGACCAGGCACAGTGAGGGAGACAAGGTCCCACCTCCCTCGAGGGAGTGGCCCTACCTGTACCTGCTCATACTTGTCAATAATGTCCCCTCACCCATGCACATGCGGGGTATCCATGACCTCATCCATCACTATCCCACAAGACCAAGTCATCCAATGGTTCTGCTGTACCCGAGTGCTCCAGACAACACCCAAACCAGTCCTGCCACACCCCTAGACACCCTCCGGCCCGAGGAGCCCCATTCTACCACCCCTTCCAGGTGACAGGGGGCCAGACCCAGTGACCCCACCCCTTCCTCAGTGTCTGGAGTCCTTGCATCCCACCTGGGGTGGGCTCCTTCCTGAAGACTTGAGCACAGGACAACCTGGAAAGAGAGGCCTATTGTCCGCAAGTGCTCTCAGATCGATACACACCTGCCCCGGCAGGGCAAACGGCATCCACCTGCCGAGCGTCAGGGGCTCACGATGAGCTACTCCGGGCAACTGGAGGCAGATGTGGTCAGGAGCGGAGATCTGTATAGGATCAATCTCCATGAAGATGCCCAGTTTTCTGTAGGAAGCAAGATAACTGGTGACTGCTCTGTCCTACTCCAATTCTCACACACTCTGGCCAGGGAAGCTGCTTCAGGAACAATGCTAGCCAAGCCAGGAGGCTGTTTGGTTTGGGGAAAATCGTCTATTGCATCCAAAGCAGCCTCTGTGCTCATGGAGAGCCTGTCTCAGGTGGAAGGACGGTGGACTGTACAATTCCCAGCTGTCAATACAGGAGGGGGCTTCAATTTCCCAGGTCACCAAGAAAGAACAAGAGAACTCTGGGGCCTTGGTCCCAGAGAACACCCAGGGGGACCATCCCCCCAGGAGCGCTTGGGGCGAAGGAAGGGCAATGCCTCCAGGGGATCAGACAGAGGAAGGGCTGCTCGGGGAAGGTCCCAGTCCCCAAGCCCCTTTGACCAGGAGGGACAGTCATCACCCTCCAGGCAGCCCTCCAGAGCTCCTTCATTTTCCACAACTGCCCAAGGGCAGAGGGCTCCCCACCCTACTCCTAGACGAAGGACCCCATGTGTCCAGTGAGGCCCACAGGGACCATCAGTGACCACACCTGAAGTCTGAACTCTTGGTGAGACCTCCTTCCACCTTAAGGCACAGACTTGGACTGAGAACCCCCGCCTCCCCACCACCCACAGGGCCTCCATTTTAGTGCCTCTTCCGGGGCCAGTCTCTGCCCCACTGAAGTCCAGAACCCCAGGGAGATTTGGAATCCAGGGCAGGGAGGCCGCAGAGGTCAGGGCTTGAGCCCAGCACAGCCCAGGGCAGGGCTGAGAGCACATCCCAGGCTCACATCTGGGTCCCTGGGCTAGTATCGGCTCCTCTGACCCTAGACAGCTCACTTGTCAAACGGGTACATTTGGGGACAGCACCCACCCCACAGAGTTGCTGTGAGGATGCAGGAAACAACCGTCTACACAGTCAGTGCAGAATGGGCACCTGGTGAGTGCTCAGGGATGACCCTCCTCGGCACCTGCCCAGAGGACAGCACTGTTCACCAGGTAGCAACTTTCCCACGTCAGCAGGGAGGGAACACAGCAGGTCACACTCACCTGAGCCTGCTGATCCAGCTGTGCCTCTCACTCAGGAAAGCCTCCTCTGCACAGAACCAGATACCGCTGTGTGTCTTGTCTCCAAGAGCTCCAGACACAGAGAGGGCAGGCAGGTAGACAGGCGGGTACTCAGCACCAGTGACATTGTGGAATCATGGCACCCATTACAGAGGGCCCTTGCCTGGGTCAGCAGGGTGCAGAGTCAGCATCCTCCCGTCCCTGAAGTTACAACATGGGTGTGTGCAGCGTGTTTGTGCAGGTGAGCGTGCACATGTATGTGAATGCACTAATGTGTGGATGCATGTGTCACTGCTCTGGCCAGACCTGGCTGCCCAACTCCTATATGCACCCAGATCCTTGTCACTGTCACCATCCCCAGGTCCTGTAGCTAGCATCAGAACATCTATGTGTCCTCCCCAATCGCAGACATCCCCATCTGGGGCAGTCCTGGGGGTGCAGGTAGGGGATGGGTGGCTGACGGTTGAGGGCAGAGGGTGTGCCCCTTCCTTAGCAGGGGACTTGGCTAGGGTGTAACGTGCTAGGTCTGTGTGGCAGGGCCGGATTCCATACACCTCCTCACCTCCTCCTCCCAGTAACCCTCTGGGGTGCCATGACTCCTCCCTGCTATGGACGGAGGAAAGTGATTGATATGCCGGAGACATGAAACTACATGATCATTTCTTCCACAATAAACTGGAGGGTCAAAACAGGCAAGAGTAGGTCTTTTTAAAAAGCCATACCTGAAAGATTTCCAATAACAGTTGATTTGGTGGTAACTCAATTACACAAACAACCGCAGCAAAAGACACAACTATCAGAGATTTTCAGGATCGCCTCAAAAACACCATCTAACATTAGGGAGTTCAAAAAGGCATGAAGTTTCAGAAATCACACTTTATTTAAACATCATTTGCATAAACTGGTAATTTAACAGTATGAATAAATCCTAGGGCAGAAGACAGATTAGAAACCCCAGGGCACAAGTGCTGAGTTTGGAAGATTTGATGCTGTACCCTTTGAAGCCCCCACCTGGTCCCCATAGCCCTTGCCTGCCTGTTAAGAAGAGCCCGTCCCAGGGAGCAAATCAGGGGCAAATAGCCCAGAAGCCCAGTAGCGGAGAGACCTCCATGCCTGAAGGAGGAGTCCACCTCTGGGAGCAGGAGGAGCTCTTGGAACTCTTTCTCGCAGGCTTCTTTTCCTGCTCTCAAGCACCTCCAGCTTGCAGATAGACAGCCCCAGCACCAGCAGAGTGAAAAGGTCCTGATGCAGCAGGGCTGTGGCTCTAGTAAATAAAAGAGGCCTCTCTTTAGTGAGGTAGAGGAACCCAGGCTTAACACCCTGGCCTCTGACACCAAGGCTCGCACCATGCCCAGGACTAGGGGCAGCGTGGGAGCTGCTGGCTGGAGCCTTGCTCACAATCTCCTCTGTGCCACGTCCATCTCCAGCTACACTGTCAGCTCCAGAGTTGAAGCCAGTGGCTATAGCAGGTGGCATGAGGTCTGGTAGCTCCTCGCTTGGCTGGTCCTTTGCTGTACCGGTGCAGGGCCCGGAGGGCTCTGGAGCTACCTCTAGCTGCAGTGCTGCCTCTCGATGGGGCCCTCCCCATGCTGTGGACTCTGGCTCCATAGTGGGCACTGGAAGTTCCTCTCTCTCTGCACGTGCGGCAAGAACTGAAAAAGGAGAAAGGGTCACTGACCAGCTTTTCTGTGTCTGAGCCCCAGAGTTCAACTCTCTGCTGACAGACCCCCACGGACCAGACCACTGAGCAGTGCTGCTAAGAGTCCCCTAGCAATGGCCCCTCTCAGTCCACAGACCCCTCCCTCCCCTCATCAGCACCGACAGGTGACTGAGAGTCTTCTCAGGACTGGACCCCAACTCCAGGACACAGGGAGGGGCAGTTGGTCCCAGGCTCCAGGTGCCAAGTTTCATGCTTGCACCACAAGGTCCTCTGGGCCCATCTCAAAGGGGGCAGTGATGTGGCCTATCCCTGAGCCACACAGCCAGAGGAGCAGGAGGGTGTTTATCAACCCAGGCACCCCACTCTGCTGAGTCTCCCAGGGTCCTTCCCATGGAGGCCAGATTCAGAGACACAGCACAGAGAGGCCACAGGGTGACCGGCCCAGAACCCTTGAGACTAGGCTGGGGATGACACAAGGACTCTCCCCAGACAGCCAGAAGACCCTTTGCTAGTTTCTTGGTACTTCATTTCTCACCAGCTACCCTTCCTCCACCAGGAATCCCGCTCACGCAGAGTCAATGAGGAGAGGAAGATGGTCACAGAATCCGTGGAAAGAAAGCAAGCAAAACATGGGTGGGGAGAAGAGTTGGGAGTGTAGCGTTGTAAGGGTCCTACACTATACAGATTATTTGAGGGCTGGCTGTGATTAATTAAAGGTGTGTCTTGTAGACAACCATTACTCTCAAACACAGTGTATATATATATACATATATATATATATATATAGAGAGAGAGAGAGAGAGAGTCTTGCTCCGTCACCCAGGCTGAAGTGCAATGGCCCAAACACAGCTCACTACAGCCTTGACTTCCCAGGCTCAAGCAATCCTCCCACCTCAGCCTCCTGAATAGCTGGGACTACATGTGTGGGCCCCTATGCCTGGCTGCTTTTGAAATGGTTTCTTGCAGAGATGGGATCTCGCTGTGCTATCCGGGCTGGTCTGGACCTCCTGCTCCCAAGCAATCCTCCAGCTTTGGCCTCTCAAAGTGTTGGGATTACAGGCATGAGCTACTGCACTCGGCTTACACATGTTTTTAAGAGGCATAAATATGAAGGTCAGTGTTGCCATGAAGTCAGGCAGGGGTTGGCAAACTAAGGCCCACAATCCACATGAAGCCCCACTCCTGTTGTGGTGAATAAAGGTTTATTGCAGCCACAGATCCTCCGTTGTGTTCACTTCTTGTCTGTGACTGCTTTGGGGCTGCAGTGGCAGAGCTGAGTAATTGTTGAGTATGTGCAACAAAGACCACAGGGTCCACGAAGCTCAAGACGCTTACTAGCAGGTCCTTTTCAGAAAAATCTTGCTGAACCCTGGGGAGAGGGCCAGGTGGCAGCAGGAAGGCCATCGTGGAGGCTGGTACAGTAATCCAGGAGAAAAATGATGGGAGCTCAGATTAAAGTGGTCATGACAAATAGCTGGAATCAGGATATGTTTTGGGGGTAGGACCAACAACACATGGATAAAATGGACAGTATTTAGGTATTTAGAGTTTCAGATTTTCTTTCTGCCAAAGGATCCCTTTTCTTAAAAAAAAATTATACAAAAGACCAATTAAAAAACTGACCAAAAAAACATGTCAACAAGATTGTGTGATTGAAGCTGGGGTTGAGCCTGGGTACCTTGTGTTTTCAGCATCCCTAAACAGCCCGGCTGTTCCAGAGGCACCCTACAGAGCCCCTTGGGTTCAGACGAACAGAACTTGAAACTACAGATCAGAAGGAATAGAAATCTGCGCATCTTTCACACAAGCCGTAACATTCTAAGCCGCATCTTTGCAGCACACTGACGTGGGGCTACTTCACCCACAGCCAGTCAGTGATTGCACCAGTGCCGGGATTTGTGTCCACCCTGTTATGAGAAGGCAGCTGCTTGCTTGAGGCATGGCGGTGAGGAAACAATGCCACCCAGATCTCACCATTGGCTGTGTGGACTGGCTGTACCATGGGCCAGACGCATGTCTTGGGCAGACACTTTTTAGATGCCAATTTGCCTGTAGACAAAGATGACACAGAGGTGGCCTCGGGGAGGGCCTGTGTGATGGGTTGAATTTGTCCCCTGAAATTCCTATGTTGATGTCCTTAGCCCCAGTGCCTGAGAATGTGATCTTACTTGGAGATAGCATCTTACAGAAATAAGCTAAAATCAAAAATGAGTTCAGTAGGGGGTGCCCAATTCAATATGACTGATGTCCTTATAAAAAGGGCAAATTTAGACACAGAGACACGCATAGAGGGAAGACGAGGTAAAGAGACACAGGGAAGGCCACCTACACGCCAGGAGAGAGGCCTGGAACAGAGCCTTCCTGGACCGCCCTGGAAAGGGGCCTTCCCTGCCGACCGACACCTTGCTCTTGGACCTACAGCCTGCAGGACTGCGAGACAGTGAGATTCTGTTGCTGAAGCTGCCTAGTCTGTGGTACTTTAAGGGAGCCCTAGCAAACCAACGCAGCCTGGTAGCCCACAGATGGTGAAAAGATGGAAAGAGCAATGGAGACCCAGGCTTCCTCTCTACACCTCCCAAAGTGCGCTACGGGATCCTTTGCTGGGTGTAGGTTTGCAAGATAATTTTGGTGGGGGTGGCGGGTGGGCGAGGGTGCATAATTTCAGTGTACATTATCATGTGTTTATCTTCCTGTGTAAATGCTTGTAAGAATAGTTAACCAACTTAAGGTTTACATGCTACTCAAAATACAAGTTTAAATGCTAATAAAAATGGATGCAATGAACATACTGTCTTGCTGTGGTCCAGGGAATCTCGATCTTTCAGAGAGACTTGCAGCTTTGAGCAGGAGCTGCCCTCTCCTTGCTGCCTACTGCACGCCCCCACAACACACACACATGCACACACACATGCACACACACATACCTTTGCACACAGCTGGACACAGGTACATTGTGCTTCAGGCCCTCATTGAGGAGGCATGGAAGGGAATGTGTGGCTGTTAGGAAATGAAGACGGCTTAGGCCCCTGGTTTCCTGGGTGTTTGCACAGGCACCCTCTCTGCAGACCGTTCTTTGGTCTCTTTCTCGTCTTAGTGAAAGGAGAAGAGAGCCCCAGTGGGTACCCGGCTACTTCGGGCCTAAGCCTAGGTCACAAGCTTCCTCGGGAGCCTAGTGAGATGGGGGCACCACTGGTTCTCCCAAACCGAGGGTGCAGTGTTTAGTGGAGTGGTGAGCCCAGGAAGGTGATAGATGGGAAGACTCGGTTCATTAGACACAACCAAAATCCATTGAGGAAGGGCAGTCACCAAAGGTTTTATTCTCCAGGAGGAGGAGCTATCGGGGGCTGTGAGCAGCTGGCAGGAGGACTTTATGGCACATGTGGTTAGGTGATGGCGACCTACAGCTGCACTGGAAACTGGGACCCAGAGTGCCCCAACCTCCTGCTCTGTCTCTCTCTGCCTCCTTCCCTTTCTCCCTCTCTGGCTTCTCTGTCTCTCTTGTCATCTCTTGCCCCTTTCCCCATCTCTCTTTCACTCTCTCTGCTCTCTCCATCCTCCTCTCCCTCTCAGTCTGTTTCTCCCCATCTCTCTCTACCCGTCCTTTGCTTTCCACCTCTCTCTTCCCTCTCACCATCTCTCTTCTCTCTTTCTCTCTCCCTCTTCCTCTCCCTTCTCACCCTCATTCATGCTTCCTGGCCCCCATCCTACACTGCTGCTAAGGCAATGCCAAGGCTGCTATCCTGTTACAGTGTCCCCACTTCCAGCATCCACACATCAGAAGATGCTCACCGTCATTAGTCATTAGGGAAATGCAAATCAAAACCACAATGAGTTATCATTTAAAACTCATTAGGATGCTATTATCAAACAAATGGAAAATAGCCAGTGTTGGAGATGTGAAGGAACTGGAACCCTCACGCATTGCTCATGGGAATGTATAATGCAGTGGCCCATGGAATGTATAATGTGGAAAAGTTTGGCAGTTCCTCAAAAAGTCAAACGTAAAACTACCATATGACCCAGTAATTCCACTCCTAAGTAGATGTCCAAAACTCCTGACAGCAGGGTTGCAAACAGGTATTTGAACTCAGGAATGGAAAACCAAACATCATATGTTCTCACTGATATGTGGGAGCTAAGTTGTGAGGATGCAACGGCATAAGAATGATACAATGGACATTGGGGACTTGCGGGGAAGAGTGGGAGGAGGGCGAGGGATAAAAGACAACAAATATGGTGCAGTGTATACTGCTCGGGTGATGGGTACACCAAAAATCTCAGAAATCACCACTAAAGAACTTGCTCATGTAACCAAATACCACCTATACCCCAATAACTTATCGAAAAATAAAATACTGTTTTTTTAAAAGCCAGATACTTGTGTCCCAACATTAAGAGCAGCATATTCACAACAGCCAAAAGGTAGAAACAGCCCAATTGTTCATCAACGGACGAATAAGTGAGCAACATATATTATATGTGCACAGGGGGATACTATTCAGTTATTAAAATGAATGGAATACTTACACATTCTACAAATATGGATGAACTTTCAAGATTTGCAACTCAAATCTAATGAATAAATAGGACCAAACATAGTGGCTAATGCCTGTAATGCCAGGACTTTGGGAGGCTGAGGTAGGAGGATCACTTGAGCTCAGCAGTTTGAGATCAGCCTGGGCAATGTAGCAAGATCCCATCCGTACAAAAAAGAATTGTTTAAATGCCAGGCATGGGGGTGTGGGCCTGTATCTTCAGGTACTGGCAAGGCAGTGGAGGGAGTCTTGCTTGGGCTCAGGAGGTTGAGGCTGCAGTGAGCTAAGATACCACCACTGCAATCCAACTTGGGGAAGAGAGTAAGATCCCTCTCTAAACATAAAAATTATTAAAATAACACATAAAATGGCTGGGCACAGTGGCTCACACCTGTAATCTCAGCACTTTGGGAGGCTGAAGCAGGTGGATCACAAGAAATCAAGACCATCCTGGCCAGCATGGTGAAACTCTGTCTCTACTAAAAATACAAAATTAGCTGGGTGTGGTGGCTCACACCTGTAGCCCTAGCAACTCAGGAGGCTCAGGCAGGAGAATCGCTTGAACCTGGGAGGCAGAGGTTGTAGTGACCTGAGATCATGCCACTGCACTCCAGCCTGGCAACAGAGCAAGACTCTGTCTCAAATAAAAACAAAAACAAGTAAGTGTGTGTCTGTGCCCATGCCTTCAAGCATGTGCATGTTAGCGTGCATAGCTGTGTGTTGTGTCTGGCTGAGCAGGCACACATGCATGCGTTTTTAGTGTTGGATGCTGGGGCAGTCAGGGTTTGAGTCACTCACAGTCAGCACCCACTCCTCACTTCCTTATGCCAGGTTCCTACAATTCCCCACAAGAAGCATATAGGGCCCAAGCACCCCCTGCCCCCTTTGAACCCTAAGCACAGGCACGAGAGGGTGAGGGTGGCCGACTGCAGGGCCCAGGCTTGGAGGACCCTGGAGCCGACTCCTGGTGCACGTGCCACAACTACCAGCCTGCCCTGGCCTGGCTCCTAAGAAACACTTGCCCTTGGCCAGCTGGAGAGCTGTTGATTTGGGACACAGCCCCACAGCAATCACCACTTTATCCCACCACCAAATACTTCTTAAGACCATTTGTTAAGGAGACGGCACAGGCAGCCTGCTCTGATGGCTTCCTAGACACAGTCTCCGGGGACAGGAAGCCCATCTGGCCTCCTTCCTATAAGGTGGCTGGGGTGGCTGGGGAGGCTGGGGGTGGGCATTGGGGATGAAGGATAGATTGGGGCAGTTTGGGCATGTTGGGGTGATCAGACTCAACGCCAGGCTGTGGAGGCTACAAAGTCCGGTAGAGTCAAAGGAATGAGAAATGACAAGAGAGAAAGTGGGACCAGGGGGCCAACGCTAGTATGGAGGCTGCGAAGGCCTCAAGCTCTGGGAGCCCAGGCTATTTATTGGTGCTCAAACAAACAGGTGGTGAGGATGTGGGGGTTTAAAGGAAGCAATGTGTCAAGTGAGTGAGCTACAGCTGTGATGGTGCAGCATATTCTTTGAAATATGCTTGAGATAATGGGAATGCTAGAAGTAAGGAGCCAGCAAGTCTAGCAGACATGCAAACCCTACCTCAGCTTCTCCCCCAACACTCAGCTTTTCTCCCAACAGGGCCGAGTAAGCAGCAGGAAGTTTCAGAGCCTTAGGACCAGAGGGGCCCCAGTGCCCCTTGGTCAGGATGCTGAGCCCAGAGAGGGCAAGATCCTGACTTGAGGTCACAGAGCAGCAATCCCTGGCAGAACTAGCATTCCTTTTGGAGAAATTCAGAATGTATGGTCCCAGGAGTCATTCATTTACTCATGCATTCATTTGGCAATTACGTATTGAGCATCTACTATATGCCAGATCCACTTCTAGCCCCAGCATACAGCAGTGGACAAGACAAACGAATCCCCACCTCAAGGAGCTGATGCTCTGGTCACAGAGACAGAAAACAAGTGAAGAAGATCACATCACATGATGCTAAAGGCTAGCAAATAAAATTACACCACATGGAAGGCTGGAGTCACTCTGTCCAAATGGTGGCCACTAGCCCCATGTGGCTATTTGAGTTTCAAGCAATTAGAGTAATTGAAAATTAAGAGTTTAGCAGAGCTGCAGCCACGCTTGGAGCTTGCAGACACCAGGTCACTATCACCACTACCACGCTCCCATCCCCGCCATGGCCAGGGGCATGCTTGGTCCCCCCTGGCAGTGTCTCCACTGCAGCACCGTGGTGATGGCCACCAAGATTGACAAAGAGGCTTGCCGGGAGGCCTACAACCTAGCACAAGACGACAGATTGGCCGTCATCTGGGTGACTTTTAAATATGATGGCTCCATCCTCGTCCCTGTCAGGCAAGGAGCAGAATACCAGCACTTCATCCTGCAGCGTACAGACGAGGTCTGGTTGCTTGCCTTCGTGTGTGTCACCACAGGGGATGCCATGAGCAGGAGGTCCATGTTTGCCCTCATCAGGTAGATTGGCAAGAACGTCAAGACCCCAGTGAAGGAGGTCATACAGGATTTCGCTAAGGAGTTTGTGATCAGTGATCAGAAGGAGGTGGAGGGAGATTTAATGGAGAGGAAACTGAAGAAGACTGAGGGAGCCAATCGTGATGCCCAGGTGGAGTAACCCCAGCTTCCCCACTGCCCCTTGCCAAAGTCATCTGCCTGCTCCCCAGGGGAGGGGACCTCCGGCCTCAGCTACCAACCCACCAGCCCAACAGGGAGAAAAGAAGCCATGAGAGGCACCATCCGCCACCCTGTGTCCACAGCCCCCATCTTCCTGCTTCCCTTACAACACTGCTGTGTCCTATCTCATGAAGCTCATGGAACCCCTTTCTTTGATCTTTTCTTTTCTCACCCTTTCTTTTGTTCCAAAGAAAAATCATTTTGATGCAAGGTCCTGCCTGTCATCAGATCCGAGGTGCCTCCTGCAGTAATCCCTTTTTCTAGCATTTCTCTTATATGTAATGAGGCTGCCTAGTGGGATCTGCGTGACCTCATGTTGCTTCCGGAGCCTGGGTTTGTTTTGCCATCTAAGTTTTTTTTGGTCCCCCTTCCTGTTTACCACTGAGGGGCAGCTGGGCCAGAAGTGACACCCAGTGACTACAGCCTTCAAAAGCACACAAGTCCATTCCTGTAGTCAGGCCCAGACCTCCTGGAATCTGCCCCGGGCTTCCTCATCCCACCTTCATCCAGAGTTGCCTAAGTTGCATCTCCGGCAAAGGCAGGATTGCTCAGTGGTAAGAAGGTTACGTCTGGCTCTGACCGAATAAGAGATAAAATTTGCCTTAAAATTCGCCTGGCTGGGTGGATCACCTGAGGTTAGGAGTTCAAGACCAGCCTGACCAACATGGTGAAATCCCGTCTCTACTAAAAATACAAAAATTAGCGGGACGTGGTGGCAGGTGCCTGTAATCCTAGCCACTCAGGAGGCTGAGGCAGGAGAACTGCTAGAACCCAAGAGGCAGATGTTGCAGTGAGCAGAGATTGCAGCATTGCATTCCAGCCTGGGGGACAGAGAGAGACTCTGACTGAAGAAAAAAACAAACAAACAAACAAACAAACAAAACACAAAAAACCTTGCCTAGCAGTGGCTTTGCTGCATGGTCTGAAATGACCCATTTCCACCCTCTTGACTGAAATTTCCTAGTGTCACAGAGAAGGGCAAAGGTCTGAGCCCAGATTTGACAGAGGGAGTACTTCAGGGTTCACTTCAGGGGCTCCCAAAGCAATGAGGGTGTTAGGGAGAGAAGCCCAGGGTGGGGACTGGGAATTTAAGGAGAGCTGGGAACTGATCACTTAGGTTCAGGAAGCTTCTGTAAAAGCAGCAAGGATGGTTTGGGCCAGAGTGCTACTCTGCCTGTGGTGCTGGCTGTTAGCAAAGCCCTGGACTCACGGCACCGCTAAAGCCCATGGCTTCAATCCTACACCTGCACCACACATTCAAAAGGATCGTTTTGATTTTTGTTGTTTGTTTTTGTTTTTTGAGACGGAGTTTCACTGTTGTTGCCCAGGCTGGAGTGCAATGGTGCTATCTCGGCTCACTGCAACCTCCTTCTCCCAGGTCCAAGCCATTCTCGTGCCTCAGATTCCCGAGTAGCTGGGATTACAGGCATGTACCACCATTCCCAGCTAATTTTTGTATTTTTAGTAGTGACGGGGTTTCTCCATGTTGGTCAGGCTAGTCTCAAACTCCTGACCTCATGATCCACCCACTTCAGCCTCCCAAAGTGCTGGGATTACAGGCATGAGCCACCACGCCCGGCCTGTTTTGTTTTTAAAGAAAGATGAGATTGTCCTGTTTCTTCAGGAGAACATTTTATATAGCTCTTTTTCTTCTTTTCCTTGATCATTTCATTTTGGAAAAGAAATCTGTACTGTATTGGGATTGCAAAGAACATCTCTGCACTCAAGCAGTTTACAGAAATTTTGTTTTTCAGAAAAAAGAAGAAAATTAAGAGTTCAGTTCTTCCATCACAACAGCCACATTTCAGGGGCTCATTAGCCGCACGGGGTGGCTGCTGTGTTTGACAGCGAATGGGGAGCATTTCCATCACAGAAGGAACCACCGGACAGGGCTGGTGTGGGGAGTGGATGGGGGGCTGGGGGCTGGATGGCCAAGGACAGCGACATCTGGACTGTCCTGCTGAGAAGGAGTGGCCACATGGTGACATACCAGGAGGAGGGGACAGAAGGTGCAATGTTGGCCAGATGGGGATGTGCTTGGTGTGTTCAAGGGACAGAAAGGACAGAGGGAGCGAGGGGAGAGGAGAGCGAGGTGGGGTTGGGGAGGTCAGCGGGGGCCTCTGGGGCCTGGGTAAGGAGTTTCTGCTTTATGTGGAGGGCGTCAGGAAGCCATGGAGAGAGGGGTTAAGCAGGGGAGTGGCATGGTTTTAACAATATATGGAGAATGGATTTGTGGGGGCAAGAGTGGAAGGAAGGAGCCCTAGGGAGGAGGCTATTGTGTCACAGAGAGGAAGGTGACTGAGACTGGATGATATGAGGGGTGGGGAACAGCCATAGCCCAAGCCTCAGGGTTCTGGATCCAGCTGTGCCTGAAGTTGATCCCCCCTCTCCTTCCTTCTTCCTCTTGGTTACTGGGCACCAACTAGAACGCCCTTCATTACTACTATCCACCTATCCCCTCCCTCACAAAACCCCCGACTGTCTTTCCTCCTATCTCTGTGCAGAGCACTCAGACAGAACCTAGGCTTCCCTCAGTGCCCTGGGTCCAGTTTGTTTTGCAGAACTTTGCCCCTCTGACTGCATCCCAGCCCTGTCTAGTTACCTTGGGGTCCTGGGAAGAAGACTTAGGCCACCTGGTGTTTCATTGACTTTCCCCACCAGGATGCTTTCCTGAAGCTGTGAGCAGGAGGCAGGAGGAACCAGCTGGCTCTGGGTCTGGGGGGTCAGCGTGACTAAAAGAGAAGGCTCAGCTTCAGTTGCAACTGGAGGGACTTTGGTTTTGTCTTAGGAAGAACTTCCCCTCTATAAAAGGGCCAATGCCATCCTCGTTCATTTGCAGTGGAGGGGATCTCTTAGGGCACTAAGAATAAGGTGGAAAATCTGCTCCCTAGGGTGGGCACCGAGAGGTCAGCTCTGCTCCTCAAATGCTGGGCATTCATTCCCCCTCAGGACCTTTGCAGCTGCAGTTCCCTCTGCTTAACCCCAGGTGTCTCCTCCATCTCGCTCCAAAGTCTCCTCCTGAGCGGTGATGCAGATTGCCTGATGAGCACGGCTTCCTCCTCAGAAGCACCTTGTTTTGTCTCCTGTACTAGAACGCCAGCTCCACAAGGGCAGGGCGGCTGTTGATCTTGCTTCTCTGTGTCCCCTCCTGTCTGACGCTGTGCCTGGCACATGGTGGACGTTCCCAGGAGGTTTCTGGAATGAGTAGATGTCTGGGGTCAGTGTGGGCAGGTGCCTGCCAGGCCCCAGTGGGCTCAGACTCACCCTCTCACTGCACCCTCTTAATGGGGATCAGGACTTTGAGGCTTGGAGAGGTGAGGTCACTCACCCAAATGGCACAGCCTGTATGTGGTGGCCCTGGTCTGGAGAGGCCTGGAGGGGACTTGGGATGGTTGGAGGCTGGGCCAGGGCCTGGAGACACACTGCCTTTCCATATGACAGCTCTCCATCCATCCACAGGCCCTGCTTCCCCTGCCAAGTCCCATCTGGGGCTTCCCTGGCCACCTTAGGTCCTCAGATACAATTGCACTGCAGGGCACTGGCCTGTGGCACAGAGCAGCGGGCCCTGCAGCCCAGATTCACACAGCAAGTGAATGAGGCATAGCTGAAAACCATGCATGTGGTGGCCTCAGCCGGGCCACACTGAGTAGACCCAGCTTTGGTAAGCACGTGGCTCCACCCATCACTGGGCTGGCAGCCCTTCCTCCTGAGTGCACCTGCTACACCCGGGGCTTACACCAGCTGTAGGGACTGGGTCCGCCTCTCCAAATAACGCAGCTCATTGTCAGCGATGGGGCAGGATTCCTTCCCGATGGCCACACCCGGAGGGGTATCTGTCCAGATGGACAAGGGCAGCTGAGTGAGGCGCCTGAGGAAAGCTGAGCCCCTCCACCCTGTGATGGATCCTACCTATGTCCACCCTATCCTGCCTGACTGCTTCGGCTCGCTCTGTCTGTCCCCGCCAGTCTGGAGCCACACTCTTGCGGCTGTGCAGCTCCTTCCAGCTACATGGACTTCCCTGAGCCACTCCCCCTGCCTAGAAAGCTCTTTGCCTGTTGTTTCCATTTCTGCCAGGTCTTGGTTACGTGGTCTTGGTTGGAGGACAGTCTCTCTGACTGATACCCCTGCAAGTGGGACCCTCTCCCTGTGGCCTCTACGCTCAAAATGCTCATTCTCACCTGCCTCAAGGTCTTTGCACTTACCATGCCCCAACACAAGCTAAGGTTTCCAGACCACCCCCCTCCGAGCCACCTCCCCACTTCCCCAAACAAGCTCCTCTGTCCTTGCCTTGCAGGGCAGTTATGGTTGCCTTTGCATGTGGAGTCGGTTCCCCCTATGGCACAGCCCTGCCTGTAAGTTGGGGAATCCAGCCATTGAGGAGTGCTTGCCAAAAGAGTGAACGAGCCGTCAACAGTGATTCAGAAAGGGTCCTGGGTCCACAGGTGTCCCCCAACACTGTGTGTGACCTGCGCCATCTCCTCTGTCCACTGTGGTGGTTGGTCCCCAAGAACCCCAAGGGCCCTGCTGGCCCTCACCTTTGAAGTTGTGGGACACAATTATCAAGGGAGACGCGCTTCCTACAATCCCAGAGCTGAGAGCCCAAACAAGCTTTTTTTTTTTTTTTTTGAGGTGGAGTCTCACTCTGTTGCCCAGGCTGGAGTGCAGTGGTGCCATCTCAGCTCACTGCAAGCTCCACCTTCCAGGTTCACGCCATTCTTCTGCCTCAGCCTCCCAAGTAACTGGGACTACAAGCACCTGCCACTATGCCTGGATAAATTTTTTGTATTTTTAGTAGAGACAGGGTTTCACCGTGTTCGCCAGGATGGTCTCGATCTCCTGACCCTGTCTCTTATACACATCTAGATGTGTATAAGAGACAGCCCACTGGTTTGGTTTCTCCATGGCTACGGGCAAAGCCTGCCTGCTCTGCATCCGGGGATCTTGGTCAGGTGTTGGAATCGGTGGGTGGATTTCCGGTATATTTGCACTGTGTCCTAGAGAGCCTCTATGCATTTCAACTCCGATTTGCCTTCACCATCTACCTGCAGCCCACAACCGCAGGACCCCGCCCCTGGCCCTGAATCTTCCGTGTCCTGGTGCCAAGCAGGTGAGTCAGCCCAGGAGGAGGAATGGCTCCTGTAAGCCAAGCCCATGCTGGTGTGACGAGCAACAACTTTCCTATGCAAGGAGGTGCCTGAGCACCCCCGATGATCAAGCCTGAGCCCCCTCACCTCCCCGAAGTGTGGTGGAGGAAAGACAGGCTGGAAAGAGGTGGCAGTCTACGCCCGCTGTGGTTGACTTTCTCACTCATGCCAAGTTTTACATAAGCTGGGGACCAAGTGCTTCAAGGCCAGAGGTCTCGGTGGGCCCAGGGCCTTGGAGGGGCCTGCATGACCAAAGGGTCCAAGGCTTAGGCCCTGGCTCTGCATAGGAAATCTTGGGAAGGTTGGAAGCCCACAGCCCCTACCAAGGAAGGAGTCGTGGGCCAGACCTTTTGCACAAATTCCGCCTGTGCTCCTTGACTTCCCCTCACTACCAGGGCCACAGTGACCAGGCAGGCAGGAACCTCCGTCCATTCATGGGATCAGCATCCTGGGAGGGCTCTGGCCTGAGTGAGCTGCTGCAGGAGACCCTCATGCTGAATGGTAGGCCACTTGGCACCCTTTTCTCTGTGGGGCAGGAATGACATTTGAGAGCCACCAAAGATGGGCAGGAAAAACAAAGGCCACCTTCAGAGGAAGCTGAAGGTAGAAGGAGATGCAGAGAAAGTGGGAGAAACTCAGCTGTGCTTTTGGGGGCCCTGCAGGGACATAAGCTCCTGAAGGGGCGAGAGACTGGGTCCCCTGAACTTTGACACTCTGTTCTCCTCCAGGCCTGGCCAGCCCTGTGGCTCCTTGGAGGAATCTGGGTGCCTCCTGTCCTGACTATCTGACAAGCCCCAGGTGAGAAGGCCTGAGTTCACCTGTGCTGCCACTTGTAACCTGATGGCCTCGGCACCCTCACAGGGTTCGAACAGCTGCCCTTTCCACCTGTTTCCCGGATTTTCCATACCACCCAGAGGCTCATATTCGACACCACAGCCTACAAGTCAACCAGGGCCTTTGGCCACATGTACTGATGATGACAATCACTAGACTGTAAGCTGCAAAAGGGCAAGGACGGTGTTTTGTTCCCCGCTACCCCCTGCACCTGAGGCCTAGCAAGGATTGCTGCTCGGATGAAGCAGGGCGAGTGTTTGTGGAACTCTTTGCAAAAGCCACGGGAAGACCTTCCTGTGCCTTCTCAGGTTCAGTTCTCAGACAGCCCCCGCCTTTCCAGATGAGGAAACAGAGTCTAAGAAAGGAGAATAAAATTGTCCAGGGTTACAGGAAAGCAGTGAGGCTGGGATTTGAACCCCAGCCTGTTGGACTCAACACTTCCTCTGAAAAGATGGGAAAAGTGGGCTGCCTCCTTCTGGCTTCGGGAACTGGCAGAGAGGAGCAGAGCTGGGCTGGACACGTTACCTCCCCAGCTCTGCAGCACCCATGGGTTCCCAGGGTCCTCTTCCTCCATTTGGCCCTTTTCTTCTCCGGACCCTCCAACCTTCGAGGACTGCACTCCTAGCAGGGAGCACAGAGCAGAGAACAGAGGAGGCCCATCTGAGGAGAGCATTCTGGAGCAGATGGGGCACACAGAGAGCCCCCAAACCTGAGCCTCACCTGGAGAGCGGCTCCCTGCAAGCTGAGCCAGGGCCCTGGGACACTGGCTGAGGGCAGAGCATGCCTCTCCGATTTGCTGGGCAGGAGGCTAATTGGGCTAAATGGGTTTTGTTGATGGTGACTCTTTGTTCCCCCATGGCGGCTCCATCTGAGGAGTGTTTTGGAGGCTGTTCATTCTCCCTGCTTCCCCTGCTGCTGCCCCAGAGGCAAGGAGAGCAGCCTCCCAGTGGCCTGCTGGTTTGTAAAAGAGTCAGGTGTGGGAGGTTGCATCACGTGCTCCTCTGGACTCACGGTCTGCAAGGACATATGACAAGTGTGGCTGTAGGTCGATGAGCTGTGTGCGGCTTGGTAATGCACAGTGGATGGGCCAGCGGGAGCAGCAGGTGACTCGGGCCCCAGGGATGAACATGGGGGAGCTGGGTCTGATATAGGCAGGAAGGAGACGTCAGCAGCAGTAGCCCCGCAGTTGGGGGGAGCCAGAGACAAGGCAGAGATGCCTGGATGATCTGTTCTGCAGAAATAACAACCACAAATCCAGGGCTGGACCTGGCTGTGACCTGGCCTGGCCAGGGATGGTGAGCAGCAGGGGTGCTGATTGCACTTAGGAAGGGCATCGGGGTGGGGCGCAGTGGCTCACACCTGTAATCCCAGCACTTAGGAGACTGAGGTGGGTGGATCACGAGATCAAGAGTTCCAGACCAGCCTGGCCAACATAGTGAAACACTGTCTCTACTAAAAATACAAAAATTAGCCTGGTGTGGTGGCATGTGCCTGTAGTCCCAGCTACTCGGGAGGCTGAGGCAGGAGAATCGCTTGAACCTGGGAGGCAGAAGTTGCAGTGAACTGAGACTGCGCCATTGCACTCTAGCCTGGGCAACACAGCAAGACTCCATCTCAAAAAAAAAAAAAAAGAAAAAAATGGGCATCATGGCTTCATGGCTGGGCACGGTGGCTCACATCTGTAATCCCAGTACTTTGGGAGGCCGAGGCAGGAGAATTGCTTGTACCTGGAGGCAGAGGTTGCAGTGATCCCACCTTTGCACTACAGCTAGGGCAATAAGACCGAAACTCCATCTAAAAAAAAAAGGAGGACATCAGTGTCAAACCACAGTCCCCAGGCTCTGCACCTGAGGCTGCTGCGAGAGGAAAGCAACAGGGGCTCAGGCATGTCGAGGAGGTAGGTGGGCACGTGGAGGTGGGGTTCCAGGAAGAGGCTGTGAATGCAGCAGGTCTTGGAGCTTTCTCCTTCAGGGGCAGGGGCAGGGGCAGGAGGACAGCCACCTGGCTTCACCACAAAGGGCCCAAGAGTATGGCATGGAGGGAGAGGCAGATCTAGAGAGAACGCTGGCCGGTCTGTGGAGGGAGGTGGAGGAACAGGTTGAAGAGGGAAGAATTCCT
>NW_012101510.1:2719964-2731828 GCF_000951045.1 Mandrillus leucophaeus | reverse complement strand
GGAGGTAGGTGGGCACGTGGAGGTGGGGTCCAGGAAGGGGACATGAACACAGCAGGTCTTGGAGCTTTCTCCTTCAGGGGCAGGGGCAGGAGGACAGCCACCTGGCTTCACCATGAAGGGTCCGAGAGCACGGCATGGAGGGAGAGGCAGATCTGGAGAGAACACTGGCTGGTCTGTGTAGGGAGGCGGAGGAACAGGTTGAAGAGGGAAGAATTCCTAAGACAAACCCTGAAATGACAAAGGAAAAGAATGACAAATCTGATTACACAAACATGAGCAAGTTCCAAAGACCAATCACAAAAACAATCACAAAGTCCCCACCAACTCGGCTGAAAGTAAAACAATTAGCTGAGAAGAAATATTTGTCACCTGCAGACCATGGCAGACAGAGGATTTTATTTTAAAGCAACCTACAAATCACTAAGAAAAAAACCCCAAAGAAATAGCAATCTGGAAAAGGACAGAAAGAGGGAATGTGCAGAAGAAGAAGTGCCAGCAGCTGCCAAACCCACCGTCCACAAAATCCTGGATCAAACAGGCAGGAGACGACATGACAAGGTGCTACTCTCTGCCCATCGGGTTGGCACAGAGTTAAAAACAAGGACCCCGTATTGCCAAGGGAAAGAGCCCTGTGGGTGAGGGTGTCAACTGGGCAATGCCTGTCAACTTCTAGTATAATCATGTGTGCTTCCCTTTGATCCAAGAATCCCGCTGGGGGGAGTTATTCCTGTAGAAATGTTTGCTCAGGTGTGCGAAGATACCTGCGTGAGACTTTTCATCTCAGCATTGTGTGTGATGCTGAGAAACTGTATCTATGGAAAGTATGGAAAACTGAACTGTGTGGTGTCTACAGTGAGTAGACCTATGTGGCCTTCCTGGAAAGAGGCTGTTGAATGAGCAAAGCCAAGTCATACGCTAAGTAGAGCATGATGCCTCCTGTGCATTTAAACAGAAAACTCTCCTATATATTCTCCATGGATTAATAGAGAGGAAAGTAAAGGTTTAGAAAAGGGGTGAAAGTACATGTGTCAGAATGATGAAAGTCATCGCTGCCAGTGAGGGCAGGGGAGGCAGGGCCTCCTTGTACAGTTGGTCAGGCTGTGTATGGCACAAAGTTACAAAGTTGCCCTGTACAGTTGGTCAGGCTGTGTATGGCACAAAGTTACAAAGTTGCCCTGTACAGTTGGTCAGGCTGTGTATGGCACAAAGTTACAAAGTTGCCCTGCCACAGAGGAGAGTGGGGTCTGTCCAGCCCATGCTGCATTCTCCAGTCAGGTGCCTGCAGGGCTGAGTCCACCAAGCGCAGGAGCCTTTTTCTAATTCTCCCAAAGGTATTACATGAGCAGCTGTCTTCCCTGGGGAAAGGACCAAGACTTGGGGGTCAGGGATGTTAGAGGGATGCTCACAGTGTTTGGTTTAAAAAAAAAAAAAAAGAAAGGAAAAATTTTTGTCTGGGTACTGGACCACACCTGTAATCTTAGCACTTTGGGAGGCTGAGGCAGGTGGATCATTTGAGGTCAGGAGTTCAAGACCAACCTGACCAACATGGTGAAACCTTGTCTCTACTGAAAATACAAAAAATAGCCAGGTGTGGTGGTGGGCACCCGTAGTCCCAGCTACTTGGGAGACTGAGGCAGAAAAATCATTTAAACCCAGGAGGCAAAGTTTGCAGTAAGCCAAGATTGTGCCACTGCACTCCAGCCTGGGTGACAAAGCGAAACTCTGTCTCAAAAAAAAAAAAAAAAAGAAAAAGAAAAAAAGAAAAACTTTAATGAAGCTCGTCTATCATCACGTACACCCCAAACATGTTTTAGTGTAGGCTTTGTTGCCAGACCTGAGTTTGAACTTCAGCTCCTTGTTCACCAGCTGTGTGACTGAGCAAGTTACTCTCCCTCTGTGAGCCTCAGTCTTCCCATTAGTCATATGGGCTAAAAAGTCTTTGCACTTTTGCCCACTTGGCATCCACACACCTGAGCTTTCCTGAGAAGCATCTGCACCTGCATAATGGGTCCGTACAGCCTGTGGGGGCTGACTTCATCCCCACTGAGGCCTCAGCACGTGGCAAAGTACGTGGGTGTTTCAAGTAGGTAACACCACAGAGCCCCAGTGAGTGGTTCAAGAAAGGACCTGTGGCCATGTGTGGACCAAGTAGCCCACTTCTGGGACTTCTGCTGCAATAGCAAGAGCAGCTCTTTTCAAGGGGTTGTTAGGAGTGGGGAGGGTTTGAAGGACAACTGCATGGCGACACCTGAGCATGGAAAGACCGAGGCAAGGTGTGGAGAGAGGGGTGGCCAACAATGGCACCTGGGGGCCCGAGTTTGGCTCACTTTCCTATGAACTGGGTCAGGCAGATGCTGTTGGTCCCTGGCCATGTCCCCTTGGCCTTCACAGAAGTTACCTGTGGACCTCCCTGGTGGGACCTGCACCTGTGGGAGGCAGGCTGCTAGTGCGAGAAAGTAAGTGCCCCAGAGTGACCCTCGGCCACTGGGTGGGTGAGTGCAGCCAGCCCCAGCTTTCTCGACATCTGGGTGCAGATGGACTGGGGCTTGTGACGTTCCCTGGTAGGACTTAACCCCGGTGCCCACAATGGGCACCTGCTCACCATGGCACCCTTACCTGTCTTCCTTCCTGCCCCTCTACTGCTTCCCCACACCCACTCTTGCTGAATGCCTACTGCATACAAAGTGGCCAGCGCTTTCCGGGACCACCTCCCAAATATGTGACTTTTGGGGAACCCAAGCTAAGATACTGAGCCAACAAATCTCCCTCTCCTCCTCTCTCTCAAAATGAATTTTAGTTGGTTTTCTTACTTGCAACTAAAAGAAACCTGATTTACACGGGGATTCCAGTGGCAACAGCCAGCTTAGGGAAAGCCTGTGAAGACCACCTACTGCGTGGGAAACACGTGTCTTTGTACCAGGTGCATCACAGATGCCCGTGCCCTATGGCTTCCCAGGCCCCAGCTTCTGCCGAGTCTGCAGAAGGACACACAGACAAGCGGAGCCTTTTGAGTGAAAGCCCAGGAGCCACTCCTAATATGGCTGTGGGAGGGGTTTAACCCTCCCCACCATCCCACACCTGCCACAGCTCCTCACACTACCATGGTGATGGCCATTTTTTTGTGTGTGGTGAAGTCCCCTTTTCACAGCCGATTCACGTGCAGGGAGCACCAAGTCTTGCCGTGTATTGTCCCATGCTGACCACAGAACCACTTAGGGACAACCATGGAGGGATGTGCCAAGCACCTCCAGGAACTGTGTTCTAGGATCTGCCAACATGAGGGGTCTATCCCTCCCCATGTGCCATCAACAGCTGGGAGTGCAGTGGCACTATCATAGCTCACTGCAGCCTCGAACTCCTAGGGAGAAAGTGCTAGGATTACAGGTGTGAGCCACCTCACCTGGCCTGATTTTCACTGTAATTCAACGGAGATTTTGGACCTCCACAGGGAGAGACTGGCCAGAGCGTTCCCCTCTCTTTTCTCCGTATTCCATGCAGTACTGAGAACTGCCGGGTGCTGCCTGTCCCAACTCTGGCCCTGTGCCGGCAGGTGGAATTCTCCAATTGCCTCAAGCAGACCTGGACCCCAGGGCAGGGTGGCTTTCTCAGTGATGCAGAAGGGTCCTCTTCCCTTGCAATCAAGTCTCTGTGAGTGGGAGCAGGTGGCCCTGTTAGGATATGGGCTGGGAAGAGAGAGTCTTCTCATTTCACTGAGGAACAAAACGGTAGACCTTTAGTGACATCTCTACCACTTAGGAGTTGTATCCAGCTGCAAGTAGTAGAGACTTGGAAAATAGTGGCTTCAATAAAACAGGCTTATTGTCCAAGGTCAAAGAAGTCAGCGCCTTCTAGAACATGTATGGCAGTTCTAGACAGTCATCAGGACCCCATAATTACTCTGTCTTTCTGCTCTGCCATCTTTAGGGTTTGACTTCTACCCTGAAGGTTCCCAAATGGCACCTGGAGTGCCAGCTATCATGTGTATGTTCCAGGCAGGGAAAAGAAGAACAAAGGTTAAAAAGGCACATACTGGGGGTTTTTTCACATGCATTGGCCTTTTTGGAGCCTTTTGTCCTGGCCAGCAGCTTCTGCTTGCTCCTCGCCGGTCATCTGTATTTGCTAGAGAAGTTGGAAAAGGGTGTCTCCTGGCTGCTCACCCAGCCACCTTGAATCAACTCAGAGTCTGTTACTAAGACAGAAGCCAAGCATGGACACTGGGTAGGCACTGAGCAGGCTCTTGCTCGGCATTCAATCCCAGTTTTCCTTTCCCTTGTCTGGGATATTGAGGAACAACGAGCTCTCTAACTTAGCAGTCGCTCAAAGCAAGTAAGCATGATTTCTGGAACCAAGTTCTTTCCATGGGGGATTTGCTACTGTGACTGGCACTTCTCCTTCATTCTAGATAAGCTGTGAATGCTTGGGAAGGGTGCACAGGCCTTTCCCTAGGAGGGACAGGCACACGTGACAGCCTGTCACCCTCCTGTGCTCTCTGACATAAGGAAACGTTCCATTACCTGGCAGTGTCAGATGGTCTCAAGCTCTGCGGGGGCAGTTTGTTCATGAGTCTTAGGCAGGTTCCAGAAGCAGGCCCCGAGACAAGTATTTCTGTGCAGGGGGTTTATTAAGGAAGCCTCCTGAGGTCATGGCAAGGGAGAGGAGAAGGGGAGCAGGACAGGGAAGGGAAATCATTTGAGCCAGTTGTGATTTCAGGAGAGGCCCAGCCTCTGCCCGACCCTGCAGGGAGCTCCAGACAAGGGAGCCTGGCCCCAAGACTTCTGCCCTGGTCAGGCATTAGCTGAAAACACCTGGGGCAGGGGAGGAGGGATAGACTCCCAGGCATTCCTGCTCTCTGCCTGTGTGGGAGAAGCAGTTCCTTGCAAGCGTGAGCCACAAGTGAAGCGGTGGCCTGCCCCTCCAAACCTGTGGGCGTTACGTGGAACGAGAGACTTGAGAAAAGAAATGAGACACAGAGACAAAGTATAGAGAAAGAAAAAGTGGGCCCAGGGGACCCTGTCGGCACCCACCGGTCTCTGAGTTCCCTCAGTATTTATTGATCATTATCTTTACCATCTCAGAAAAGGGGAAGTGGCAGGACAATGGGATCATAGTAGGGAGAAGGTCAGCAGAAAGACATATGAATAAAGATCTCTGTGACATGAATAAGTTTAAGGAAAAGTGCTGTGCCTTGATTTGCATATGCAAACATCTCCATAAACCTTTTAGTGCATAAAGAGCAGTATTGCCGCTAGCGCTAGCACGTCCCACCTTCAGCCCTAAGGCGGTTTTCTCCTTTCTCAGTTCATAGAACATACAATCTGGTTTTACAGCGAGATGTTCCATTGCCTAGGGACGGGCAGGAGACAGATGCTTTTCTCTATCTCAACTGCCAAGAGGCCTTCTTTCCTCTTATACTAGTCCTCCTCAGTACAGATCCTTCATGGGTGTCAGGCTGGGGGACGATCAGGTCTTTCCCTTCCCATGAGGCCATATTTCAGACTATCACATGGGGAGCAACCTTGGACAATACCTAGCTTTCCTAGGCAGAGGTCCCTGCAAACTTCAGCAGTGTATGTGCCCTGGGTACTTGAGATTAAGAGAATGTGATGACTTTTAACCAGCAAGCTGCCTTCAGGCACTTGTTTAACAAAGACACATCCTGCACAGCCCAAAGTCCGTTAAACCTTGAGTCACCAAAGCACATGTCTCTTGCAAGGACAGGGTTGGGGGTAGGGTCACAGATTAACAGCATCTCAAATACAGAACAAAATGGAGTCTCTTATGTCTACTTCTTCCTATACAGACACAGTAACAGTCTGATCTCTTTTTCTTTTCCCCACAAGGAGAGGACGCTGTGCAGCCCAGATGCTGGGAGATAGGGGCACAGATCTGATAAGAGGAACTTAGCGGGTCCGGCTGAACAATAACAGCTTGGGCCTCCCTGCACATTCATAAAGACAAATACTAAATACAATAACTGTATATTAACTAGATAATGTTTATCAATATAAATATATAAATTAACATGGGTAATAAAATCGTAATCAATACTGTTAGGTAGTGTTTCCTGAGTGCCTTCGATGTTCTGGACACTGTGCTGAAGAAGCACTTTCCACGGGTCTTCCCACTTCCTCCGCACTCCACCCGTGTGTGAGGTGGGTACATAATGATCCCACATTCCAGACGAGGGAACTGAGGCCCAGGAAGGCCGCGCCAGCTCTCTGGCTGCAGAGTGGTCTCTGGTGTAGGCCAAGCGCTCTCACCAAGATGCCTGCACTCTTTGCTGCCTTTCCCAGGGATCAGGGCCACACAGCTGAGGGTCCCCTCCAAGGTGGTGTCTCAGGCCCGGTGTCTGGCCCTCTCAGGGCCTGGAAATCCTGTTGCCCCCCAGCCCAGTGGCCCCGGGGACTTGTGGAGTCCTCTGTGCCATGCTGCAGGTGAGTGGGGTACTGGCAAGGCAGAGTGAGGGCTGCGGTGTGACTTTGGAGCACTTCTGTCATTTTCTCCCCCCAAAATGAGACAGGATCTTGCTCTGTTGCCCAGGCTGGAATGAAGTGGTGCAATTATAACTCACTGTGGCCTGGACCTTCTGGGCTCAAGTGATCCTCCCGCCTCCCACAGCCAGCCTCCTGGGTAGCTGGGACCACAGGCCCATGCCACATTGCCAGGCTAATTTTTTAATTTTTGGTAGAGATGGGGGTCTCGCCAAGTTGCCCAGGCTTCATGTCATTTTCTGAAACTGTTTCTTTCCCACCTTAAAAATGGAACAAACAACCCCTCATGGGAACCAGCATCCTCCACTCCTGGGCTTTCTGGGGCGTCTCTCCCAAGTTCCCCGGGGCCTGACCCTCAGAACCCGGGTTTGCTGCAGGGTCTACACCCAGCTCCAAGCTCTCAGCCCAACACTTAGCAGTGGCTGAGGAACGATGGTCGAACAGGCAAGGAATGGACACGCGAGCGCCAGTGAGTGCTTTGTTCCACAGGAGGCCACGGCTGCCTTGGTGCCAAGGGACAAGCTGTTCCCTGGAGTTTACTTCCCAGTGTTCTGGGAAGCGTCCAGCTGCAGACAGCAGCCTGGGGGAAGTGCGTCCTGGCTGCCCCCACCCCTAGTCTCACGCTGGCACAGCGGGACCAGGGCACAGGGTGGGGAGATGAGGGTGTCTGTGGCCAGGCCTCCCAGGTTGGCTGGAGGTGCTCATCAGGCTCCCAGGCGGTGCTCCCAGTAGGTCTCTTTGTCCTCTGGTCACTTCCTGCCTGCGGGAGGCCACTGGGCCTGGACCAGCGCTGCCCACAGCCAGCAGGGCCCTGGTTTACCCCCATGGGTCTTGAGCTGCTGAGCACTGATGCCACAGGGTGGTGCCAAGGCACCTTCTGGAGAGGGCCCAGAAGGCCTGGCCAAGGGTAGGGGTCGTGGTGCTGCGGTCCCTGCCCAGGGGATGCCTGGCTGGTGCAGGGAAAGAGGGAGGTGGTCCTGGAGGCAGTGCTGCCTTGATCTACCCACAGGAGCGCACTGTACAGGGGTTACGTGAGTGTGGGATCGGGGTCCCCCAGGCCCCATCTGCCCCCTCATGCTTGGTGGCATTGAGCAGGTGTCTTAGCCACTCTGACATCTGCATTCTCCTCTGTGAAACAGGATGTGACAGGACTCCCTCTTGGGCTCCTGAGATCCTGGCATGTGTAGCGCTGTGTCAGGCACAGTTCTAGGCCCTCTACCTTCACTGGGTTTAGGTAGCCTCCTACCAAAGAAGGATAAGAAGACCCAGAGAGGCTGAGCAATTGCCTGAGGTCACACAGCTGCCCAGTGGCCTCAGAGGACACAGCTGGTGTCCCATCCATCAATCACCCACCCTCCCTACCCAGGACTCGCCTCTTCAGGTCTAAGCCCGGGACTCCCGAGTGGGCTCCTTGGGCCGCTTCTCCCAGCTGCAAGGACGGGCAGTCTCCACAGCTGGAGGCCTGGAGAGTCCTTGCCCCAGGAGAGGGTCTCAGCCAACAGTGGCTGTGGGGGTGGTGGACAACTACTCTAGCCCCTTGCTCCTTAGTGTGGCAACCTCTGGGGCCTGCTCCATGCTATGTCCCAGGGCTCCCCGCAGCACAGGGCTCCCCGCAGCATGGAGCTTGGCACTTCACTGGTAACTGCTTTGATAACGCATACTTTACTGGCTTCTTCCCTCCCCTGCCTCTCATGCCCTCCCCTGGGGCTTCCTGCATCTCCCAAACCAAGCACTGGCTCTGGGATCCTTGTCCCAGCGACTGACTCAGCCCCCGCCCGAGACGGTAGCAAAGCCGGAGTTGGGCCAGACAGTCGGGCTCCAGAACCTACTTTTATTTTATTTTATTTTTTTTTGAGACGGAGTCTCGCTCTGTCGCCCAGGCTGGAGTGCAGTGGCCGGATCTCAGCTCACTGCAAGCTCCGCCTCCCAGGTTTACGCCATTCTCCTGCCTCAGCCTCCCAAGTAGCTGGGACTACAGGCGCCCGCCACCTCGCCCGGCTAGTTTTTTTGTATTTTTTAGTAGAGACAGGGTTTCACCGTGTTAGCCAGGATGGTCTCAATCTCCTGACCTCGTGATCCACCCGTCTCAGCCTCCCAAAGTGCTGGGATTACAGGCTTGAGCCACCGCGCCTGGCTCAGAACCTACTTTTAAAAAGTTTTGTTTGTTTTGTTTTGTTTTTTTAAAATAAGGAGGTAATGGGGTCTTGCTTCACTCTGTCATTCAGGCTGGGGTGCAGGGGGCAGGCAGCCTCGAACTCTTGGGCTCAAGCCATCCTCCTGCCTCAGCCTCTCCAAGTGCTGGGACTGCAAGTGTGACCCACTGCAGAATCTGTTCAGTGGGGCGGCTGGACTGGTTTCGACCCACTGGACTTGTTTGCAAAACCCCCCACCGGGCACAGTCTCTGGACATTTTCCTAGTTTGTGACAAGGGGCCGCTGCCAGAGGCGAGTGAGGGACCTTTTACCCTCTGTGCCCCTCTGTCCCTGGGTCAGGGCCCTGAAATTTATTGCACCCACCAGCCCCAGGGACAAAGTCCTCCGCACAGGGCAGGTAGCCAGCCCCCGGACCAACGCCTCAGGAAGGTAAAGAAGCTGGGTCCACCCATGCTCACCACCTGACTTTGGTCCAGGGCAAGCGGTCCAGGGCTCCATCCCTCCTGAACTGGTTCCTCCCAGCCCCATCCAGAACCCGGGGTGCAGAGGAGTCCAGTACCTAGGTCAGCAGTGCCACCTGTTGGTGACCATCAGAAGGTGCTGGCACCTCGTTCTCTGCTGGATACCAGGCAGCCACTCTGTGGCATTGAGGGCTGTCACTCGGGAGGGCTGTCACCCAGGGAGGCTGTCACCCAGGAGGGCTGTTACTCAGAAAGGCTGTCACCTAGGAGGCTATCACTCAGGAAGGCTGTCACCCAGCAGGGCTTTCACCCAGGGCTGTCATCCAGGGGGGTGCTACCCAGGGCTGTCACCCAGGAGGCCTGTCACCCAAGAAGGCTGTCTCCCAGGAGGGTTGTCACCCAGCAAGGGCTGTGACCCAGAAGGACTGTTAACCTGGAGGTTTCAGAGTGGAGTCAGGTTTTACAGGTTGAAACCTGGAAAGAACTGTCGGGTTTCTGGGTGTAGCATCTGTTCCATGACATGATGTACAAGAAGGAAGAATGGAAGAGACTGTGATCTCAGCTGCTTAGAGATAGGGTTGCGGTTGCAACGGTCAAAAATGGCAGCCCAGTGAATCCCATTGTCCATGGTGTGAATTCTTGGAGACAGGTGCGTCCCTGCCAGCCAGCGATATGAGAAATGATGTTCAAGATTGTTTTGATTCAAGTGTTTTGATTCAAGACAGGGATGGGTGGGACAGGGTGTGGATTTCTGCCCAAAGCACTTCCTATGTGGAACCAGCAGGGCAAATGGCTGTGGACCAGCATGCAGCCAGCCAAAGGGAAACTGGTGTGCAGAGAAGTGTTCCTGAGAGTCAAGTGCATAAAATGCAAATCAAACGTGGGAAGTGCCAAGAAACGTTATATCAGGACATCACTCCAAATTTGGAAAGAATGGGCAGTGGGGAGATGACCTTTTGTTGAGCCACATTACCCCAGCCAGGACAGGAGGCCTTGGGGAACCCCTCTTCTTTTTGTCACAAGAAAAAAGTGTATATTCATAGTAGGTGAAAATTATGGTGATATTGAACAACCGTCGTTAAAATGGTATCACCTGTATCTATTGATGACATTTCATAGCCTTCATGTAAGCCATTCTAAGTGGCTGCAAACATTCATTTTACAGGGCTGACCATGACATTCTTAAGTTTCCTCTATTGCTGAGTATTCAGAGACTTTCCAGCTTTGGGTTTAAAAGTGATACTCGCCAGGTGCAGTGGCTCACGCCTGTAATCCCAGCACTTTGGGAGGCCGAGGCAGGTGGGTCACTTGAGGTCAGGAGTTCCAGACCAGCCTGACCAACATGGTGAAACCCCATCTCTACTAAAAATACGAAAATTAGCTGGGCGTTGTGGTGGGCACCTGTAATCCCAGCTACTCGGGAGGCTGAGGCAGGAGAATCACTTGAACTTGGAAGGCATACGTTGCAGTGAGCCGAGGTTGCACTCCAGCCTTTACAACAAGAGTGAAACTGTCTCACAAAAAAATAAATCAATCAAAGTAAAAGTGATACTCAAGTGTATGTGTCAAATTTTGCCCACTTTTTGGATTATTTCTTCTGGATGGATTCCTAGAAGTGGAATTCCTGAGTAAACGGAAGGCAGGACCTTTGTTCCTTGATCAGTGACTTCACACTGTTGGGCCAGAGCCAGTCTGGCTTTTCGCTCAATTTGATTGGTTCCATGCAAGCCCATGCCACTTTTTAATGCACATGAACCTTTTTTTTTTGTTTTTTTTTTTTTTAAGAGGTGGATTCTCATTCTGTTACCCAGGCTGGAGTGTAGTTGCAGGATAACAGCTTGCTGCAGCCTGGTCCTCCTATGCTCAAGTGATCCTTTCCCTTCAGTCTTCAGAACAGCTGGGATTACAGGCATGCATCACCATGTCCCACTGATTTTTTTTTTTTTTTTTTGCTAGAGACAGGGTCACGTTATGTTGCCCTCACTGATCTCAAACTCCTGACGTCAAGTGATCTCCAGCTTCATTCTCCTAAAGTGTTGGGAGTATAGGCTTGAGCCACAATGCCTGGCCTGTACCTAAATTTTTTTCCCCACACATCAGAATTTCCACAAAATCATGTGTTCTATGCCTACATTTTTAAAAATAAGACTTGCCGGGCACGGTGGCTCATGTCTGTAATCCCAGCACTTTGGGAGGCCGAGGAGGGTGGATCACGAGGTCAGGAGATCGAGACCATCCTGGCTAACATGGTGAAACTCCCATCTCTACTAAAAATACAAAAAAATTAGCCGGGCGTGGTGGCAGGCACCTGTAGTCCCAGCTACTTCGGAGGCTGAGGCAGGAGAATGGTGTGAACCCAGGAGGCAGAGCTTGCAGTGAGCCGAGATTGCGCCACTGCACTCCAGAATGGGAGACAGAGCGAGACTCCATCTCAAAAAAAAAAAAAAAGTAAGACTTCTGGCCAGGCGTGGTGGCTCACACTTGTAATTCCAGCACTTTGGGAGGCTGAGGTGGGTGGGTCATTTGAGTTCCGGAGTTTGAGACCAGCCTGGGCAACATGGCAAAACCCTCTATTCTCTAAAAAAAGATACAAAAATTAGCTGGGTGTGGTGGCATGTGCCTGTAGTCCCACTACTTGGGAGGCTGAGGCATAAGAATCGCTTGAACCCAGGAGGCAGAGGTTTCAGTGAACTGAGATTGTACTACTGCACTCCAGCCTGAGCAACACAGAGAGATCCTGTCTCAACAAAAAAAAAAAA
>NW_012101510.1:2707659-2719888 GCF_000951045.1 Mandrillus leucophaeus | reverse complement strand
AGACAGGGTCTCCTTCTGTCACCCAAGCTGGTGTGCAGTGGGGCGATCTCAGCTTGCTGCCACCTCCACCTCCTGGGCTCAAGATCCTCCCACCTCAGCCTCCTGAGTAGCTGGCACTGCAGGCATACACCACACCACCATGCCTGGCTAATTTTTGTATTTTTTTGTAGAGACAGGGTCTCACCATGTTGCCCAGGCTGGTCTCTAACTCCTGGGCTCAAGCTATCTGCCTACCTTGGCTTCCCAAAGTGCTGGGATTACAGGTGTGAGCCACCACATCCAAACAATAAAGCACATTTATTAGTTTATAGTTTACACTTTAAAACAAAGATGAGGCCGGGCGTGGTGGCTCAAGCCTGTAATCCCACCTCTTCGGGAGGCCGAGACGGGCGGACCACAAGGTCAGGAGATCGAGACCATCCTGGCTAACAAGGTGAAACCCCGTCTCTACTAAAAAATACAAAAAACTAGCTAGGCGAGGTGGCGGGCGCCTGTAGTCCCAGCTACACGGGAGGCTGAGGCAGGAGAATGGTGTAAACCCAGGAGGTGGAGCTTGCAGTGAGCTAAGATCCAGCCACTGCACTCCAGCCTGGGGGACAGAGCAAGATTCCGTCTCAAAAAAAACAAAAACAAAAAACAAAGATGATAACAGCCCTTTCCCAAAACAAACTTCCTTCTCTCCTGGGGACTAGACGGCCTTTTTAAGACTAACAAATTAGCCACAAGATTAGAAATTACGATTTAGGAGTCATACAGCTGGAGGCTACAAGATTCTGCCCCTCCCCAAATTGCTCCTGGGAATTACGTCTCTATTGTAAAACCTAAGATCAGTGCTTAAGAGGTTTGCACTTGATGGATCAACTGGCACCACCCAGATTGATAAACTGACTCATCTGATTTTGTGGCTCTTACCCAGGAACTGACTCAGCTCAAGAAGACAGCTTCGACTCCCTGTGATTTCATGTCTGACCCAAGCAATCAGCACTCCCAACTCACTGGCCTCCCCCACCACCTACTAAATTATCCTTCCAAACTCTGATTCCCGAATGCTGATGGATCATGCAAATGGAGACTGATTGGAGTATAACTCTGGTCTCTCCTACAGCCAGCTCTGCATGAATTACTCTTTCTCTATTGCAATTCCCCTGTCTCAATAAATCAGCTCTGTCTAGACCGTGGACAAGGTGAACCTGTTTGGCAGTTACAGGGGCACCCCTGCTTTCCTGGGGTGTCCACCACAGAGTGCAGAATGCAGGTGTGTGGGCCTTTCTGGCAGCTGCCTGTGGTTTGGCCAAGCCCCGCCTCCCCCATGTCTCCCTGGGCTTCCATCCTGTCTCCACTTGCATTTAGGGGTGGCTGCTGCTCTGGGAACATTAGAATCTGGAAGAGATGGAGCCACATTAGTTTTTTTCAGGCATCTTTCTAAATGTTTGTATCCAAGTGAATCCCCCTTACTCACTGTGGCATTGCCTTTCTAAGTAATTACCTCTGTGCCTGCTATAGAACTTCTCACAAAAGAGGGACAACAGCCCTAGGCACTACCGTGGGCATTAGGTCCTGTGTTTGATGTGCTCTTGTGATTTTACTTTGTTAGAACCAAATATTTACAAGATGGGTTTGGGAATCTCTCTTCTTTTAGTTCCCGATCCAATATGAAATTCAGGAAACCAGTTTGTGACAAACTGCATCTGGCCACTAAGGGAGCCCCTGGGTGACCCCAACACATTCACACCAGTGTATGAAAAATTGCCTGCATTTCAGAGAAGATAAATGGACTTTCCCTCTTCAGATGCTTGAAGGGAGCGCTTTGAGCCGAGTGGTACGTGACCTCCCTCCAGCCCCGGGGCCGTCGGTGGACCTGGGCTGCCTGGCAGGCACTGGAACCTCCCTGGATGTTCCCTCCTGCACCAACACCACTGCAACATAGAGACCCAGCTGTGATTTATTTTGGCTTGGTGTGTATGCTTTTCATTGTGTAAAACTGCTGTTCTTTTGACAATTCAGGAGACTGTTTTGTTTACTGTAACTTTGAAAACAAAAATTGTAACAAAAACATTCCCATGACTGTGCTGTGGTTGGAGACTTTATTACCAACATATTTACACCTTTCTTTTCCCTCTCATTTTCAGGAGCTGTTTCAGGACTCCTCCTCCTCCCCTAATAACTTGAGTCTTTCCCATGTCATAATAAAGCTACATTTTCTTCTGAAAACTGGCAGGTTCTCCCTCCCCAACACAGACAGCCGAGGAGAGGGTGGCAGGAGGGAGAAGAGCAGCCAGGGCACACCGGCCTGCATGGGAGCGTCCCTGGTTGGAGTCAGTGGCCAGAGCTGCAGCCTGCCTTTGTGCCCAAAGTCTTGTCTGGGTGTCAGGAAGGCCACGCACTCACATTTCACCCTTTTCCGTGACTGGCTCGCTGTTCAATGACCCTCGTTCCTTCTTTTTTGAGCAGGAAGGTGTCATCTAGGACTCTGTCTTTGGGTGTGCATGAAAGTCATCTGAGGCCCTTGACATACAGGAATCCTTGCCAACCTTGGATTGCAAGACCCAGGCTGTGGTATAGCAACGTGCATTTTGTAGGAAGTTCCCTGCTTGATTGGAGAGTCATAAATAGAAAGAAATACTATAATCAGTGGAAAGATGATGTGCACAGCTATTCAAGTGCACGGTTCTGTGACATTATGGCGAGGTAGGGGTGGACCTCTATGACGTCCTCTCCCAGCAGCCCTACATACTTCCTCAGTGGGTCAGGAGTCTCCTACTTGGCCTCATCTTCGATTCTGAAGCCTCTGAGTTCTGAATAGTTCTGCCCCCTCCTTTTTCAGATGCCTCTGTGGCAAACCTTTATTTGATTTTCTTTATATGAAGACACCAGGAACACCAGAGAATGTCCCAGGGTTTCAAACTTAGCCCTGTCTCTTCATATTAAATAGAACCATTGTTGTGTTCCCCTGGGGGAAGCTTCAATCTGCCTGGGTCCTCAGACCTTCCAACCAGCGAAACTCCATTTCTCCAGGACAGGCATAGGAAAACTCTGTGACTGAGACATTCCGTGCAATACTGAACATCATCCGCTTCTACACTCTCACTTTCAGAACTACACCTTCTGGCTGTCGGAGAGTCAGCACCATATGCTGGTTTCCAGTGGAAAGCATAACATTTATCTTGTAAGACAAACCACCACTTCAGCGTAACTGAGCGATCCTAAGCCCAGTTGCTTCCAGGTGGCGGCTGACGTAGTGAGAACAGTTAGTTCCCTGATCAGGGGCCACGGCTGCATGTCCCTCAGTGTGAATAGGGTACCCTGGTCACAAGCAATGCCCTGTGGGCTGCTGTGATGGCAACAGGCAGGGCCAGTGAGTCTGTGTCCAAGTAGGGGCTCCCTGCAGTGAAGGCCGATCTCAGCCCTCTCCACAGTGTGGGCAGCCTGCCCATAGGTGGCCAACTGGTCCTCCTGGGAAACAGTGCCAGCCCAGGGATCGACACCAAGTCTCTCAACAGATGGGGCACTCGGCAGTAGTGTTGGCCTGGTCAGCCTGGTCAGGGCACGAGCAGGATGCTGAGCCTCTTGTGTCTCATTCCTGTCTGATGGCCACTTTGTCCATGGGTCCATCCAGCAGTCGTAGTGGCTGGGGAAAGGAGCTGACTCCATCCACCTGGCGTGCCGTTTTCCCCACCTCAGGATCAAGAGCATCCTCTGCAGTGATTCTCTTTGGTGAGAACATGGGAATGTAGATGAAACTATCTTCACAGTGTGAGTGGCTGAGGCAATGACTGCAGGGCGCCTCTGCCCTCTGGGAAGCCCGGCTGGAAGGCGCTTGGCAGTGGTGCCTGCTGTGGCTGCGACAGGGGCTAGGTTGCAGGACAAGGCTTCCAGGAGGGGGGTGGTACGGCAGGCAGGGCTGCGAAGTCTCTGGGTGCCATGTTGGCATAGCGGACTAGTGCACTCGGGGTGCTGGTGGGCCAGTCTCCGGGGTGCAGACTGCCTGCACTGCAGCAATGAGGCCGGGAAGAGGCAGCAGTGTTCACAGCTGTTGACCCCCTTGAGCCAGCCCCCTACATCCTCATCACTGCACGGGCTCAGCGTCTCTGGCCTGGCTTGCCCAGGTTCTCTGATGTTAATCCTTACAACATCAGGGCTTGCAGTGCCCTGGTCCCCTGCGTGGTCACCTGGAGGCCTGCGGTGCCCCTCTTCTCCTAGGACTCGGGTTGAAGCCAGGTCCCTCTGGACCTGGGCCTTGGGCCCTGGAGGAGGGACTCTGACCCACAGGTGGGGTCAAGGGCCCCAGGGCATGCTGCTGGCTAGCTGGGGCTGCAGGAACCCCATGCTCAGCCTTCCCTCCTGAGGCCTTGATGGGACCAAGTCCCCCATTGAATGGGATTTCTCAAGGCCCACAAGCCAAAAATATAAAATAAAAATAAAATAGCAGTAAAAACCAAGGTCCAGCAGCCATCTGGGGCTGTAAGGCAGCTGGGCGGGTACTGCCTGGGCTCCTTCCATTCCAAGTTCCTCTTCTACCGAGGGGAGTCACAGGCAGGTGCCACCTTGCTGCTGGGGTATCTCTTGACCGGCCTCTTCTCTGTTATAAGCCAGGGCAGGGCCTGGTGTCGGGGTCCCAGTGGGCTCGCTGGGTGGGGTCTGTCTTTTTGTTCCAGGGCTGTCCACAGAAGATGGAGAAGTGACAGAGTCCCAGGAGCCGTGTTCAAAATGGCAGCACAGGAAACACGGACCCCCGACATGCGGGTCTGTGTGGAGCTGTGGCATAGAGTTCCCGGACAAGTGTTAGTATAATACAAAGCCTGACCTCACCGGGGGACGGGCTGCCCTCATCTTGAGCTTCTGGGTCCCTCAAAGAGCGGCTTGCTGCCCTGGGTTCTAGGAAGCCCCTTGTGCCGCTGGGCCTCAGCCTCGGCTTTGGGGACAGTCCTATCCGGCCAGGCTGGGGGGGACAGGGCTTTTGTTCCAGGGGGACTGATGGCATGAGCTCCTGGAGCTGAGCTGGTGGGGTGGGGAGGGCCAGTCTGTCCCCCTGACAGAGGGGCCCAATGCCAGGGGACACCCTCGAGGACCCTCGCTCCATCTTGGCGGAAAAAAAGAAACATCTTCACTGAGCGTGTTGGGTCCCTTCAGGGCGGGCCCCACAGACCGGGGCCTCTGGAGTCCTTGGGGTCCCTGTGTGGCCCCCTGGCCTGACACTGAGGATGCCCTTGCACACTGCTGATCCCAGGGCGAGGGCTGTGTGGAGCCTGGGGTGGGGGAGCTTTCAGAGAACCTCAGGTCACTCCCAGAATGGCCCCCTGGGTTCAGGTTGGCTCAGGGCTTCCTGCCTCACACCCTCACCTCAGGGCTGTTCGGCAGCCCTGACTCAGAACTCAGGTGGAAGAAACCTTCACTGTCACCCAGCACCTCGCATGGGGGCCTGTCTCCAAAGCAGGTGAGAAGTGAATGGGCACAGCTTCCCCTCTGCCCTCCAGTCCGTCCACCCCATGCCAGGGCTGGACCGATCCCACGCCCAGCTGAACTCTTGGTTATGGCTCTGGGTCAGAGCTTCCCCCATCCCCTCTGCCCAAATCCTTTCTGGGTGAAGGACACTGATTCTCTTGTCCTCCTGGCTTGTTGTCTTGACACCCTTGGGGGGGCACTCAGGAGTGAGGGGCCCTTGCTGCTCTCTGAGGTTGCTTGGAGGTGGGGGTAGGAGCTTCCACAGCTCGGTCTGACTGCCCCAGTGCCCTTCAGGGCCCTTTGAGGGGGCGAGGGGGACAATGTGGAAAGTCTGGGAGGGATTGGGGGATTCTGCGCACAGCCCCTGCCTGTCCACACAGCATGTCCAGCACACACACACACGTGCTCAGCACCTGCCCTGAGGACCGGCAGACCCATTTGACTTACTTAGAGTAGAGGAGGAAGAGGAGGAAGAAGAGGTGCAGGAAGAAGGCCAGGTAGGAAGGCTGGTGGGGTCAGGGCACTCCCCACCACTGACTGTCCCAGAGGGTGACTCAGGAGGGGACCTGGTGCTGGGGCTCACCTGGGGGTGGCAGGTCTCAGTGTTTCCTTGTGAGTTCCTTCATGGAGGTTTGAAGGTTCCTGAGGACCACGTTGTCCTCCAGGGCCCAGCTCTGAGACAGTTGCTCCCGAAACTCCCAGATGGTGCTCCAGGAAAGCTTCATGGGGTACTCTAGGGACAGGGCGGGCATCAGGTCAGGAGGATTCCCTGTGGGGGATCTGTGCCTGCACCCCATTTCCACTAGGCCCACCTCCCACTGGGTGGTGCCTGGTCCTTCTTGGCCACCCCAGGGTCTGGCTGTGCACAGGAGGCCACAGCTGAGCAAGGCTGGGCAGGGAAGTGCTCACCACACTCCTGACTTTCATCTGGGTCATGTGGGGGTGGACTCAGTGTCATCATGCCTTGCCCAACCCACCAGGCCAGACCTCCCTATCAGGGCAGAGCAGAGAGTCATGGGGACAATGTGAGGACGCTTCCCTCAGGCCAGCTGGAATCTGTCCTGCGTGTTCCCCTAAGCACCCTCAGGCACACGGGACTTACTCCTGTGTATTTTGAATGATGCATGCGCCATGGCCGTCAGTACCTGCTCGCCCTCCAAGATAAACACATCCCACAGTCTCAGGGTGAGCCCAGAGAATTTCTGTGGGGACAGCAGGTGTGGGAGGACTTGGCCTTTCCAAGCTGGAGCTGGTGGCCTGAGCAGGGCCCACTGGGGTTTCAGTCCCCTGGAGTGCTGGGGACCCCCTCTCCATGGGACGAGATCCCCCATAAAACTGAGTCAGACAAGGTTCTGTAGATCCTCATGGGGGGCTCATCTCAGCAGTGCTGTGGCTTCTGGAAGGAGGGGCTTCCTGAGGATTTGGGGCTTCCCGGGGTCCTCCCAAGTCGGGTCCTGCCCCAGTCTTCCCACGAGGCTGGGCCTGAGCCCTGGCCTCTGCCGTGGGATGCCCCTCTTGGGCAGGGCCTGGCTTGTGAGCCCTGCAGGAACCTGCCTGTGCCTTCTGTGAGCTGGGGGTGAACCAGCTCCTGGAGGAGCTGGACCCCTGGGCTGAGGGAGCCAGGCACTGCATCCCTGGGCTGGGATCTCCCTGTGCCTCCTTACCCCACCAATGAAACACCGGAGGAGCCTCATCAACATGGAACCCTCAGTGCACAGCCCTTCAGGGAGCTTCTCCAAGGAATAAAACCCAGGGCAGTGGCCAGGGGTCCCCCAACCCCTGCCCCATACCCAGAAGCCCAGTGGACACACTTCCCTCAGCCCTGCTCAGCCAGAACTTGGCCCTGGTCCCAGCGCCTCTGCCTCCCCCAGGGCAGAAAAAGGAAACCCAACTCCGAACCCACGGAGAATCCCCATCCCAGGTCAGGCTGTGGCTGGGACTTGGCCTCTTGTCAGCTCCATGAGGTACTTGAGGCGCCCCTGGCTCTTGGGACCCAGGGCCTCTGGGGAGGAGCAGAGGGTGTCGTCCACTCACCAGGTGTCTCATGATCTTTGGGAAGGATTTGTGCAACACCTGCTCCTGGTGTGATAGGAGCCTCCAGAGCCAGGCAGTATTCGGACTGTAGAATACTGAGAAACCCCCAACCCACCACCCCATCAGAGTCCACTCCCAAGAGCTGGGTAGTGGCAGAGGACCCTGGGCCCTGAGGCCTCCCTCCCTCCTATATGGTGACCCCATCACACAGTCTCAGCCCTGGGGAGGAGGGCCCTAGCTGGAGGTGGTGCCCAGTGGCATCCTGGGCCGAGGTGCCAGGAGAGCAGGCCTGCCTTTGATGCTATGAGGCAGGGCAGAGGCAGGCAGGTGCCAGCGGTGAAAATGGGGTGGGTGCTGAGGGCTATGTGGCCATCTACTGGATGTGATGTCAGGCTGGGGGACATGGGATGCATGGGGGACATTGCCATCTGGGCTTCATCAGCCCATTTGTGGGCAGGGAAGGTGTCTGGGAGTGCAGCCAGCTGGGAGGCAGGAGGACACTCAGGGAGGTGAGCAGTGCCTGCACAAAATTGGGTCTGGTTTCGGGGAACAAAGGGCAGCCAGAGGGAAGTATCAATGCCCTCTGCTGTTGGGGGTGAAAGGCATCTGACTTGAGGTAAGAGGGTCCCTGTCCTGAACCAGGCTGCTGTGGGACCCTCAGCAGGGACATCCCAGAGACTCCAAACAAGCTGGGATGCAAGTAAGACGCCTTGCCTGGAAATCGGGATCATTAGCCGGGGTGGCCGTCCCCTGGCATGGCTGTGTAAGGCCCCGAAGGTAGCTGTCCACCTACCCTGCAGGGAGTGCCTCTCACCAGCAAGCAGCTGGGCCAGCACCAAGAAAGCATCTTCCTCCAGCAGATACAGGAGGAGGGTGGCGGTGACGTGGCTCAGGTGCCTGTGGTAGCCCACCTCCTGCAAGAGCCAGAGTCACCGTGGAAGGGTGTCTCCTGGGAGGGCTGAGATCACCTGGGAGGACTCATGTCACCAGAAATGACAGAGGTCCTCAGGGACACCTGCCACAGGCCCCCGGGATTTGGGGTGCAGCCTCTGCATTCCTCCCCTGGCACTGGGCATGAGGACTCAACAGGTCATGCACGACTCAGTTGACAGGGAGCCTGGGGGTACTCCTGCAGCGAGCGTCCAAGCTCACATGGCCTGAAAGAGCACAGGCAAGGATTGTTCATGCCCCCTCCCCTGGGCCAGGCTGGGGAGGCCACTGTGCCAGGCCCGGAGCAGCACCTGTGAACTCACCTGCCACGAGGGCAGGCAGCGGGGCGCTGACCACCACACAAAAGGTCCTGCAACAGCCCAAGGGCTACCTGCCAGGCACAGGAGGGCAGCTGGGTCCAGACTCCATGTGGGCAGCCCATGGAGTTGGCTCAGCCACTCTCCCTGCCTAGAATGGTCTGGAAAGTGGGGGTGGAGCAGGAGCAGCCAGCTGGATGACACCCTCCTTGTCTGTTGCACTCCTGTGGGGTTCAGGGAAAGGGAAACTTGGATCTCTGCCTGGTTTCTGGTGAAGAAGAGATTTCCTCAGGATGCAAACTCATTTCATGACAAGAGCCTGGCCCATCAGGCACCTCAGCAACTTGTCAAACCTGTCTCCTGTGAGGACCATCTGCATGCGACCCTGCCAAGCTCCTGGGCTTCGGGGCAACACCAGGAGGGGAAGGTCATTTCTTCATCTGAGACGTGGGGATCGGGTCAAGATGACACCAAGAGTCTGGGCTTCAACCCTTTTCCGTCTCAGTTTGATCCCCTCAGCCAACCCTTGCTTGGGTGTCCACGCCAGCAGTGAGCTTGAGTCCTGCCTACTACGAGCTGGTGGGTCACCAGCACTGAAATTTTCAAGAAGTGCTGGCCGGGCGCAGTGGCTCAAGCCTGTAATCCCAGCACTTTGGGAGGCCGAGACAGGCGGATTACGAGGTCAGGAGATCGAGACCATCCTGGCTACTAAAAAATACAAAAAAAAAAAAAACTAGCCGGGCGAGGTGGCGGGCGCCTGTAGTCCCAGCTACTCGGGAGGCTGAGGCAGGAGAATGGCGTAAACCCGGGAGGCGGAGCTTGCAGTGAGCTGAGATCCGGCCACTGCACTCCAGCCTGGGCGACAGAGCGAGACTCCGTCTCAAAAAAAAAAAAAAAGAAGTGCCGACACCCCCAAGAGACACCCATGCCTATGAATATGGGCACATGGCCCAGGAATATCGCTGCCCAGGAATATTCACAGGGTTATATGCAGAATAGGCCACGAGGATGTCATATAATTCCTGCTGCCTAGAAAAGAGGGAAAAGGGGGTTTTGTTTTGTGTGGATGCTGTCAGTTTCATTTTGTCTACAAACCCTGACAACAAACACAATTCTGGGTTCAGATGATTCCCCCAGATAAGCAGTGAGCTCTTCAGGACACCTGAGTTTTTAGAAGTTTTTTCAGTAAAATCCACATTCTTTGCAATGCAAATATCACAGATGTAAAGTTGGATCAGTGATCATTTTCACTCTGGTTGATTTTTTCTTCCCCCTTTTCTTGGTTTGCACACATGGAAGTCCAGTCTTTGGGACATGCAGTTCCACGGTTCTGAACCAATGTGCAGACCCTTCCGTCCACCACTGCAGCCCCTCCCAGAGCGGCTCCTTCATCCTCCAAGTCCCCAGCATGTCCCCTTTGCAGCTGACCTCTCCTGGCTCCATCAGTGCCTGACCATCCTGACCAATTATTCTCTGTCTCTATGCTTTGCCCTTTCCCAGAATGGCCAATGAATTGGAATCCTGTGGTGGTAGCCTGTTGAGTCTGGCTTCTTTCCCTCAGCAACACACATCTAAGACCACCCATATTCCTGCGGGCATCAGGGGTTCATTCCTTTTCCTCACCGAGTCATCTCTATCTGAAGAGTGGAACCCCCTTTCTCCCCAGTACCCCTGTTGAAGATCATCTCAGTGGCCTCCGGGTGTGAGTGACAATCAATCAAGCAGTGAATGTGGCATGTGGGTTTTATTTGCACGTCAGTTTTCAAACCATTGTGGTCAATATCTGTGACACTTTGGGGATGTGTGGTACAAGGCCACTGAGCTTTGTGAGCCACGGCCCATCTGACTTCCAAAGTGCCCTGTCGTGTGCCCACCCATCATGGATGAGCGTTTCCAGGGCCCCGCATCCTCCCTGGTATTTTGGGCTGTCAGTGTTGCCCGGGAAGGCTCCCGAGCCCCGCCATCCTGCCGCCTTCCCGTGGGTCTCTACCCTGGCTCATTGTGGGGCATGGAGAACACTTTTCACCATCTGCATGATTTTTTTTTTTTTTTGCTGCCTCCCGTCTCCTTGGGAGCCACCTGGGTTCTGTCCCCACATGTCCCAGCCCGGCCCAGGGCTTAGAGCCCAGGAGGTGCTCAGTCCATAATGCTGGCTGCTGCCTGGGCCAGGAGAGCCCTTGGCAGCTCTGTCACTTTTCCTGAGTGACCGTGGCCTCTGCCCTGGGGAAGCCCTCATCCCTCTGGATCGCCCCCATGTTCCCTGGTACCCCTGCAGCCCCCATAGGCCTTACCTGACTCCAAATCATTCTCTAAACATCACGTGGTTCTGCAGGGTGTGGCTGACATCTGCCTTGATGTGGTGGGTGATCCTGGATGACCTCTTTCCCTTCTCCTTCATGACCCGTAGGGCAGGGCTGAGAGGAGGAAGCAGCCTCAGAACAGACAAAAGACTCCCTGCCCCTGACGGCAGTCATCCCACAGTCAGCACTTCTGGAAGGAAGGGAAGGTTTCCTTCTGCAGAAAGCTCCTTTTTGCCTTGTTTCTGAAGCCCGGGAGGGTCAGCAGAGCCCAGTGTACCTGCAGTGCCTGAGTTACCAGATGTGCCCAGCATGTGAGTCTGACCACCGCCCCCACCCCCAACCTGGGCTCGACGTTCCCTCCAGCTGGAGTCCTGGGCTTCTGACATGGCCAGGCCTGTTTGTCCTGCCCTGGCTGAGTATGGGAGGGCTGTACCTTGTCTTCCCCTGGGTTCTCAGCCTTCGCTTTGTCAATGTCTAGCAGGAGTGACCACGCCCAGCCCCGCACCACCAGGGGAATGCCTTTGTACACAATGTCTTTGTACACAGCTAAAGACAAAAGAACACTCCAGTGAGACAGGACACGGGGCGACTCAGGGAGGAAAGCTGGTGAACAGGCCTGCTGTCCTATGGTGAGGATGGGATGCCACCCACCCACTGATGCAGAGGCAGACGGTGCCAGGTCACAGCCATGGGTGCCTGTCTCCCGGCTCTACAGAGAGCAGTCACGGGGGCCACTTCCTCCCCATGTTACCTTCTTGCTGCTCCCATATTTTGTCCAGTCTCCAAGCATCTTCGGCCACTTGTCAGTGCGTTTTATTTCCTGCCATCTTTGCTGTCAAAGGAGCCATGATGGAGTTAGTGGAGCTGCCAGGCCTCTGACCGTGGCCCATGGATGCTGGGTCCAGGGCTTTGGGGCCCTGAAGGGACCCAACCTGAAGGAGCCAGGAAAGGGAAGACCCCAGGGGCTGAGATCCTCTGAACTAACTGGAGCTGGGGATCTGGACTGGTGATACCAGGACACGCCATCCTCAGGGCACAGATGCCCTGAGTGTTAGTTGGGTCCCAGCCTTCAACTGGGGACTTGGTACAAACAGGCAGTGGACTCTGAGCCAGGACTGCAGTTCTTGGTTTGGGTTTTGGTCAAAGCCTCATGGGAACAGAGTCCAGCCAGAAAGGCCCCCCTCCCAGTGACAGCCATGGCCCACT
>NW_012101510.1:2700277-2706164 GCF_000951045.1 Mandrillus leucophaeus | reverse complement strand
CCTTTCCCAGAATGGCCAATGAATTGGAATCCTGTGGTGGTAGCCTGTTGAGTCTGGCTTCTTTCCCTCAGCAACACACATCTAAGACCACCCATATTCCTGCGGGCATCAGGGGTTCATTCCTTTTCCTCACTGAGTCATCTTTGTCTGAAGAGTGGAACCCCCTTTCTCCCCAGTACCCCTGTTGAAGATCATCTCAGTGGCCTCCGGGTGTGAGTGACAATCAATCAAGCAGTGAATGTGGCATGTGGGTTTTATTTGCACGTCAGTTTTCAAACCATTGTGGTCAATATCTGTGACACTTTGGGGATGTGTGGTACAAGGCCACTGAGCTTTGTGAGCCACGGCCCATCTGACTTCCAAAGTGCCCTGTCGTGTGTCCACCCATCATGGATGAGCGTTTCCAGGGCCCCGCATCCTCCCTGGTATTTTGGGCTGTCAGTGTTGCCCGGGAAGGCTCCCGAGCCCCGCCATCCTGCCGCCTTCCCGTGGGTCTCTACCCTGGCTCATTGTGGGGCATGGAGAACACTTTTCACCATCTGCATGATTTTTTTTTTTTTTTGCTGCCTCCCGTCTCCTTGGGAGCCACCTGGGTTCTGTCCCCACATGTCCCAGCCCGGCCCAGGGCTTAGAGCCCAGGAGGTGCTCAGTCCATAATGCTGGCTGCTGCCTGGGCCAGGAGAGCCCTTGGCAGCTCTGTCACTTTTCCTGAGTGACCGTGGCCTCTGCCCTGGGGAAGCCCTCATCCCTCTGGATCGCCCCCATGTTCCCTGGTACCCCTGCAGCCCCCATAGGCCTTACCTGACTCCAAATCATTCTCTAAACATCACGTGGTTCTGCAGGGTGTGGCTGACATCTGCCTTGATGTGGTGGGTGATCCTGGATGACCTCTTTCCCTTCTCCTTCATGACCCGTAGGGCAGGGCTGAGAGGAGGAAGCAGCCTCAGAACAGACAAAAGACTCCCTGCCCCTGACGGCAGTCATCCCACAGTCAGCACTTCTGGAAGGAAGGGAAGGTTTCCTTCTGCAGAAAGCTCCTTTTTGCCTTGTTTCTGAAGCCCGGGAGGGTCAGCAGAGCCCAGTGTACCTGCAGTGCCTGAGTTACCAGATGTGCCCAGCATGTGAGTCTGACCACCGCCCCCACCCCCAACCTGGGCTCGACGTTCCCTCCAGCTGGAGTCCTGGGCTTCTGACATGGCCAGGCCTGTTTGTCCTGCCCTGGCTGAGTATGGGAGGGCTGTACCTTGTCTTCCCCTGGGTTCTCAGCCTTCGCTTTGTCAATGTCTAGCAGGAGTGACCACGCCCAGCCCCGCACCACCAGGGGAATGCCTTTGTACACAATGTCTTTGTACACAGCTAAAGACAAAAGAACACTCCAGTGAGACAGGACACGGGGCGACTCAGGGAGGAAAGCTGGTGAACAGGCCTGCTGTCCTATGGTGAGGATGGGATGCCACCCACCCACTGATGCAGAGGCAGACGGTGCCAGGTCACAGCCATGGGTGCCTGTCTCCCGGCTCTACAGAGAGCAGTCACGGGGGCCACTTCCTCCCCATGTTACCTTCTTGCTGCTCCCATATTTTGTCCAGTCTCCAAGCATCTTCGGCCACTTGTCAGTGCGTTTTATTTCCTGCCATCTTTGCTGTCAAAGGAGCCATGATGGAGTTAGTGGAGCTGCCAGGCCTCTGACAGTGGCCCGTGGATGCTGGGTCCTGGGCTTTGGGGCCCTGAAGGGACCCAACCTGAAGGAGCCAGGAAAGGGAAGACCCCAGGGGCTGAGATCCTCTGAACTAACTGGAGCTGGGGATCTGGACTGGTGATACCAGGACACGCCATCCTCAGGGCACAGATGCCCTGAGTGTTAGTTGGGTCCCAGCCTTCAACTGGGGACTTGGTACAAACAGGCAGTGGACTCTGAGCCAGGACTGCAGTTCTTGGTTTGGGTTTTGGTCAAAGCCTCATGGGAACAGAGTCCAGCCAGAAAGGCCCCCCTCCCAGTGACAGCCATGGCCCACTGACCACTGCCCGGGTCCACCAGCCGCCACCTCTGCCTCACCGACCACCCCTGATTCCCTATCCTTGGAGTGGCCTCCCACACAGCAGGCACAGGCTCTTACCTTCACCTCCGGGGCACTGACAGGGGCAGCTCCATCTCACTGTAGGGCAACCCAGGCAGAGATGAGGACCTGTCCAGGGCAAGAGCCATCCCCTTCCCTGAGAGGGCCCCAGGGAAGGACCAGCCCAACCCTATCCACCCTAAGTCTCAGCCCGGGACAAGGCACAGACAAGGAAAGCAAGGGCCTCCCTGTGGAGCTGACACCTGCGAGGCACCAGGACCCTGGAGAAGAGGGAGCTCTAGGCTGGCTTGGAGGGAGCCACTTGGGACCTGCGGGGTGCCTCAGGCTGCACAATGGGGCTGCCCCTCCTGGGCAAGAGGCGGCACCCTCTGTGGGAGCTGAGAAAGTCCAGTCCTGAGATGGGATGGGTGCTGCCCGGGGGGGTGGCTGAGCCCTGACTGACAGCAGTGCCTCGAGAGTGACCACATCACCCACCAGAGTCCGGGGAGCCTGGCCTGAGAGCTGCCCAGTGCCCTGAGGACGCACCTGGAGCCCATCCCAGCTGACACTCCCCATGGGCCTTGCAGGGTTTGACCTCCCAGCGTGCACCTGCCTCTGCCTGCGCCCTGGCCGCTGACCCTGCCTGTTCCCTTCTTCCCTCCTCCTGCCTGACCCAGAGACTGTGACCCTCCCTCTGGCCACCCTGGCCCTTCTTTGACCCTTTTCCTGTCAGAGCCGAATGAGACCTCCCTCCCTGATCCATCCACACCTCTGCCTTGGCCACTCTCTCACTGGGGTGCCCAGTGCTGCTGGGGAGAAGCCTTGGGTGACAAGGGTGACCAAAGGCCCTGCAGGCAGTGGGGATGGCCCTACCACCCCCGCCTCAAGCCTCAACCAGTTCTCAGGGCAGTCGGCCTTCCGCCCTCAGCCACCTCCCAGCCACTGCAAAAACCAGGACATGGGGTGCCTGACTGTCCTCCCCCTACTGTCCTGCCTGCCCCTACTCCACCTCCCCCATTCCCCCTCTGTAGTGCTGACTGAGCCGGTGGGAAGCAGAGTCTCTGGAGGGCCACACAGAGCCTTGGGGACTGACCAAGTGCCCCCACTGAGGGGTCCCAGGTGGACTACACTTCCTTGCCCACCCCATCTGCCATGGGATTCTTTGGGGGATGTAGGTATGCAAAATAATGTTGGGGGTGCAGGGTGAATATTTCAATGTACATTATCATGTATTATCTTACTGTGTAAATGCTTCTAAGAATAGTTAAGTAACTTAAGGTTTGCATGCTACTCAAAATATAGCTTTAAATGCTAATAAAAAATGGATGCAAATGAAAAGTCTCTCTTGCTGTGGTCCAGGGAATCTTTCTTTCAGACAGACTTGCAGCTTTGAGCTGGAGCTGCCCTCTCCTTCCTGTCCACTGCACACCCCCACAACACACACATATGTACACACACATATGCACACACACATATGCATGCACACACCTGCACATACACACACACTGTGCATCATGCCCTCACTAAGGAGGCATGGAAGGGAATGTGTGTCTGTAAGAAAATGAAGAGGGCTCAAGCCCCTGGCTCCCTGGGGATTTGCACAGACGCCCTCCCTGCAGACCATTCTTTGGTCTCGTTCTCTCTCTTAGTGAAAGAGAAAAGCAGGGCCTCAGCAGGTACCTGGCTGCTCAGTGCTCAACCCAAGGTCACAAGCTTCCTCAGGAGCCTGGTGAGATGGGGGCACCACAGAGCCTCCCAAACCGAGGGGGCAGCGTTCAGTGGAGCCTTGAGCTGAGGAAGGTGATAGGCAGGACGTCTTGGTTCATTAGACACAACCACAATGCAGTGAGGAAGGGCAGCCGCCTAAGGTTTTATTCTCCAGGAGGAGGGGCTCTCGGGGGCTGTGAGCAGGAGGCACAAGGACTTTATTGCACATGTGGTTAGGTGATGGCGACCTATAGCTGCACTGGGAACTGGGACCCAGAGTGCCACGACCTCCTGCTCTGTCTCTCTCTTCCTCTCTGCCTCCTCTGTCTTTCTCTTCATCTCTCTTTTTTTCCTCTCTCTCTCTCTCCATCTCTTTCCCTCCTCCTCTTCCTCCTTGCCCCTGTTCCGGCACCTAGGGCACTCTCTTGGGTGTGTTCGCACACAATGCCAAGGCTGCCATCTATCAGGGCACCCTCACAGGATGCCTCCACCTTCCATCACCCACAGGGTTGAGGGTCCCAGGTATGACCGCGCTCTCCTGGGTGGGCGTGCTGTGCTCGGGGAAGCAGAAGCTGCAGGTCTCCACTGGCTTAGGTGATGTGCCCACAGGGCTGTCGGCTTTCATCTGGTGATCTGCAGAGGTGAGAGTGGAGGGCGTGGGCCAGGCCTGGCCCTGCACTGGGGTAGGGGTGACTGTGGGCAGCCATACTCTCCCCTGACCCAGGAACTAAGGGCAATCACCAGGCTAGGGTCATCGGGGGGACCCAGGCGGGTGTCAGTGTCCCTCACTTGCTTACCAGAACATGTGCTGGGGCAGGGGTGAGCAGGCAAATCTTGGCTCTCACTTCTGCCCAGCCCCAAGCCTGCCATGCCCACCAAAGAGACACCTCCTCCAGGGCTTAGCCCTGATGGCCCTGCATCCTGAGAACCCCTAGCTCAGGCAAACCCGAAGGCCAGCACCCCACACCCACCCTTCCCGGGTGCCACTCTCCTGGATATCTGCCTGCCAGGATGTCTTAAACTGATTTTATCAAGCTACAGCGAATAACAGGGATGAGCCCCAGGCCTGAATAACAGGGATGAGCCCCGGGCCTCTCCACTTAGAAGCAGGGGCAGTGACAGGACTGAGGGATGGCCCGCGGCTTGTCACCCAAGCAGTGAGAAGGGTGAGGACCCCAGTTTCATGCACTCACCCTGGGAAGACTTGGCCGGACTTTGACAGGGCCTTGAGCAGGGCTAGCAGGAGCAGGGACCCCTCCTTCTTGAGGAAGCAGGCCACCACCATCAGGAAGCAGCAGAGGACGGCCCACAGGCAGAGCCCCAGCGTGCTGTAGACCAGGGCCAGCTGATCCGCACTCAGCTTCAGCCCCAGGAGAGCTGCAAGACAGCATGAGACCCCTCTCTGCAGTGCCTTCTCCTCTTCCCCTCCTTAGGCTCAAGCAATCCACATCCCCCCATCTCCCTGCTGCTGGCCGTCTGGCTCCTGGAGAGGCTGGGCTCCTTCCTGACCCTGAGGCCGGCTGGGATGCTCTCTGGGTCCTAGAGGAAGTTGATCCACTCCCCCATCCTGGTGGCAACTTCCCAAGGCCTCGAAGCTGGACAATGTGAGCGGGTGCAGGATTAATAGGTCCAGGATTAATCTGTTACAAATCTGATGAATCTCTCACTGGCCCTGGGTTATGAACTCACATTGCAAGCAGAAGGCTCATGTTGCAGTTACCAGAGAGTGGGCTCGTTCCACAATGGGGGTCACCCACACTTGCAGCAGATGCTTAAGAACTGAGCACTGGAGATACAGGTACTAGAAAGACAGAGAGACTTCCTGCATGGAGCTTACTGTCTGGGGGAGCCGACCACCTGACCATCCCATGGGGAAACAGACCATCACAGCAGGACAATAGCCTGCAGGAGGGGGGCACAGAACCCTGGCAGCTCATCCTGGGGAAGGTGCTCTAGTCTGGGAAAAGGCTTCTCAGAGAAAGGGGTCTGTTTTACTTTTACTTTTTCATCGTAGGAAGAGCGCACAGTTTAAGTGTTCAGCTTGATGAACTTTTACCCATGGGTGCACTCAGGCTCAGCCCCCAGAGCAAACTGGACAAGACCAAGTTCATGCCCAGCCCCTA
>NW_012101510.1:2696839-2698367 GCF_000951045.1 Mandrillus leucophaeus | reverse complement strand
TGTATTTTTAGTGGAGACAGGGTTTCACCATGTTAGTCAGGATGGTCTTGATCTCCTGAGCTCGTGATCCGCCGGCCTCAGCCTCCCAAAGTGCTGGGATTACAGGCATGAGCCACCGCTCCCGGCCTCTCTCTCTTTTTTTTTGAGACAGAATTTTGCTATTGTTGCCCAGGCTGGAGTGCAGTGGCGCGATCTCAGCTCACTGCAACCTCCGCCTCTCGGGTTCAAGTGATTCTCCTGCCTCAGCCTCCTGAGTAGCTGGTGTTACAGGCGCCCACCACCACGTCGGGCAAATTTTTTACATTTTTAGTAGAAACGGGGTTTCACCATGTTGGTCAGACTGGTCTGAAACTCCTGACCTCCTGATCTGCCCACGTTGGCCTCCCAAGGTGCTGGGATTACAGGCATGAGCCACCGCGCCCAGCCAGGTTCATGTTCTTAAGCGGCACACTATTTGCTATGGCAGCAAGACCAAAAGGCTTAAGTACCAAAAATGTACATTAACTACAAACAGTTTCATATAAACAAAACAATGTGACCATCTATATGTGACAGTAACTCATATGCCCAAACTATTTTTAACTGAAATTGAAATCAGTTTCTACATAACAAATGTTATCACTGTATTCTCAGATGATACGTTATTTGTATATAAATACTATAAATAACAATGTATTTAAATTATTCAACAAATAATTCTTTGGAATCTACAAAATGCTGGTTTCTGTTATAGACACTGAATGTAGAATTGATAGAAAATATAGTATCTGTTCTTAGAGAGTAGTAGATTTAAAAAATGCAAAACATATTGGGTAGAGGTTGTACTGCTAAAAACAGGCAGAGGCTGAGTTGCTAATACAAAAATCAGAAAACCCAGTGTGATTATTTTTAATAGTTGTTGATATTTTAATACAGGTCTCATGTTTTTTTCTTGTGGAAATGTATTACAATATGGAATTTCTGGGTGTTTGGTATCTGAATGTTTGTAACAGGTATAACCAGTTTTCCGAAGACATTTTATCAGTTTGCTTGTCCACATCAGTGACTCATAAGATATTACGTGTAACCATGTCCTCTCCAACAACATCTAGTATCAGTCTTTGTAAAGTTTGTCAAGTAACTGGGTGTAGGTGTTGCAGGTGATTATTATATTATTAAAGAATAGTAGAATACCTAGCTTTAAAAAAGCAGGGCATGCAGAGGCACATGTTTAGCGTGTGTCCTGATCCCAGAATTAAAACTAATCCAATTTGTGCTTCCACTGTTCAATAAAAAATTTCCTTGGCTGGGCGTGGTGGCTCAAGCCTGTAATCCCAGCACCTTGGGAGGCTGAGGCGGGTGGATCACGAGGTCAGCAAATCGAGACCATCCTGGCTAACACGGTGAAACCCCATCTCTACAAAAATACAAAGAATTAGCCAGGCGCAGTGGCAGGTGCCTGTGGTCCCAGCTACTCGGGAGACTGAGGCAGGAGAATGGCGTGAACCCGGGAGGCGGATCTTGCAGTGAGCCGAGATCGTGCCACTGC
>NW_012101510.1:2692538-2695509 GCF_000951045.1 Mandrillus leucophaeus | reverse complement strand
CTCTCTCTCTCTCTCCATCTCTTTCCCTCCTCCTCTTCCTCCTTGCCCCTGTTCCGGCACCTAGGGCACTCTCTTGGGTGTGTTCGCACACAATGCCAAGGCTGCCATCTATCAGGGCACCCTCACAGGATGCCTCCACCTTCCATCACCCACAGGGTTGAGGGTCCCAGGTATGACCGCGCTCTCCTGGGTGGGCGTGCTGTGCTCGGGGAAGCAGAAGCTGCAGGTCTCCACTGGCTTAGGTGATGTGCCCACAGGGCTGTCGGCTTTCATCTGGTGATCTGCAGAGGTGAGAGTGGAGGGCGTGGGCCAGGCCTGGCCCTGCACTGGGGTAGGGGTGACTGTGGGCAGCCATACTCTCCCCTGACCCAGGAACTAAGGGCAATCACCAGGCTAGGGTCATCGGGGGGACCCAGGCGGGTGTCAGTGTCCCTCACTTGCTTACCAGAACATGTGCTGGGGCAGGGGTGAGCAGGCAAATCTTGGCTCTCACTTCTGCCCAGCCCCAAGCCTGCCATGCCCACCAAAGAGACACCTCCTCCAGGGCTTAGCCCTGATGGCCCTGCATCCTGAGAACCCCTAGCTCAGGCAAACCCGAAGGCCAGCACCCCACACCCACCCTTCCCGGGTGCCACTCTCCTGGATATCTGCCTGCCAGGATGTCTTAAACTGATTTTATCAAGCTACAGCGAATAACAGGGATGAGCCCCAGGCCTGAATAACAGGGATGAGCCCCGGGCCTCTCCACTTAGAAGCAGGGGCAGTGACAGGACTGAGGGATGGCCCGCGGCTTGTCACCCAAGCAGTGAGAAGGGTGAGGACCCCAGTTTCATGCACTCACCCTGGGAAGACTTGGCCGGACTTTGACAGGGCCTTGAGCAGGGCTAGCAGGAGCAGGGACCCCTCCTTCTTGAGGAAGCAGGCCACCACCATCAGGAAGCAGCAGAGGACGGCCCACAGGCAGAGCCCCAGCGTGCTGTAGACCAGGGCCAGCTGATCCGCACTCAGCTTCAGCCCCAGGAGAGCTGCAAGACAGCATGAGACCCCTCTCTGCAGTGCCTTCTCCTCTTCCCCTCCTTAGGCTCAAGCAATCCACATCCCCCCATCTCCCTGCTGCTGGCCGTCTGGCTCCTGGAGAGGCTGGGCTCCTTCCTGACCCTGAGGCCGGCTGGGATGCTCTCTGGGTCCTAGAGGAAGTTGATCCACTCCCCCATCCTGGTGGCAACTTCCCAAGGCCTCGAAGCTGGACAATGTGAGCGGGTGCAGGATTAATAGGTCCAGGATTAATCTGTTACAAATCTGATGAATCTCTCACTGGCCCTGGGTTATGAACTCACATTGCAAGCAGAAGGCTCATGTTGCAGTTACCAGAGAGTGGGCTCGTTCCACAATGGGGGTCACCCACACTTGCAGCAGATGCTTAAGAACTGAGCACTGGAGATACAGGTACTAGAAAGACAGAGAGACTTCCTGCATGGAGCTTACTGTCTGGGGGAGCCGACCACCTGACCATCCCATGGGGAAACAGACCATCACAGCAGGACAATAGCCTGCAGGAGGGGGGCACAGAACCCTGGCAGCTCATCCTGGGGAAGGTGCTCTAGTCTGGGAAAAGGCTTCTCAGAGAAAGGGGTCTGTTTTACTTTTACTTTTTCATCGTAGGAAGAGCGCACAGTTTAAGTGTTCAGCTTGATGAACTTTTACCCATGGGTGCACTCAGGCTCAGCCCCCAGAGCAAACTGGACAAGACCAAGTTCATGCCCAGCCCCTAGAGGGCTCTTTTCTCCCCTCCCATCCAGTATTTCCCCCCAGAAGTAACCACTCTTCTCAGCCCCCTTGCTGTAGATTAATTCTGCTTCTTTTTGCCTTCTATAGACGCATGCAGAAGGTGCTCTTTTGAGTCTGGCTTCTTCACTCAACAATGACATCTGTGAGATCCTCTTACATTGTTGCATGTGGTCGGAGGTCATTTTTTTTTCATTGCTGTATAGTATTTCATTGCATGAATACACTGTTATTTGTTGACGTGTTCTGTTTATGGATATTTAGGTTGTGCTAGACAGTGATAGTTTTGACTGAGTAGAAGTTACCTTGCTATGCAGACGTAGAGAGGATAGGGAGGGACATTTGAGAAGGCAGGAACAACATTCACAAAGGCCTTTGGCAGGAGAGAGCCTGCCTGGAGCCCTGAAGGCTGGTGTGGCTTCCTGGTACCCCGCTTCTAGGTCACTGTGTTCTGAGCACCTGCTGCCCTGACCTGGTGTGTGGCTCTCCACACCCATTCCCACCTCCTCCTCCTGTGCCTTCCTGACCTGCAGGGGCTGGGAAGTTGAAGGGGAGTGATGTAGCCACAGAAGAAACATGTGGAACCACCGGCAGCTGGGGGCGGTGAGAAATGGAATCCCCCTAGGCCCTTTGTAGGAAGTATGGCCCTGTCAACACCTTGACTGCAGATTTCTCACCTCTAGAACTGCGAGAAAAATAATTTCTATTGTTTTAAGCCACCAAGTTTTTGGTCATTTGTCACAGATGCACAGGAAACTCATATGTGTCTCACATATTAGTAAGCAGCATGGTATTCTGGATCTACTGAAACAGCCTTGCAGTGAGTTCAGACAAGAATTACTAAAGGCAATTGGTGAAATCCTTTTGCCATCAAGGATTTGGCATCAGTGTTTCCAAGAATTATGTGTGCAAGTTGACATGCTAGTACTTTAGCTAATCTGGGTGTCAAAACAGAATGCCATAGACTAGGTAGCATAGAAAATTGATTTCTCACAGTTCTGGAGATGGTAAAATCCAAGGTCAGATGTTCAGCAGATTCTGTGTCTGCAGAGGGCTGGCTTCCTGGTTCATAGACAGCCATCTTTTTCCTGTGTCCTTACATGACAGAAGGGATGAGGGAGCTCTCTGCAGTCCCTTTGATAGGGGCACCAATTCCATTCATGAGGTCCCTGCCTTCATGAACTTA
>NW_012101510.1:2685771-2687378 GCF_000951045.1 Mandrillus leucophaeus | reverse complement strand
CAAAGTTCTAGGATTACAGGTGTGAGCCACACGTGCCCAGCCAACACTCCTGTTTCAAAGGACCTGCTCCATTACTTCTTTTCTCCCTCATTAGAATTTAAGCTTAACAAACCTGGGTAGCTTCCATACTTTTCCACTGATCTATCTCCATGAGCTGGAGATCACTTAGTGTAAAGTAAATAATCAGTAAATATTTCCAAATAACAGAATCAATTATTAATAGTTCTCTTTCTTTGAGTATACATCTGGACTTTTAAGAATCAAGAAAATAGATTGGTCAAGAGAATTCCATGTGTTTTGATTTTCTTATCCAATGATTAGATTAGCTGTGTTAGTATAGATTTCAGTGTGGGAAGCTGTAAGCATTTCCTAAATTTTAAAATGAAAGGCATGGGATTTCAATATCCGTTCCTTTTATTTAAGGAACAACAAAAAAAGACAAGCCTATCTTTTAAAATATATTTTATGTATGTAAACAATCTAAATTTATTTTTCTCTCTGTATCCCTGAATATTTTTTCAAGTTACTCATCTTCTCATTTTTAAAAATCTACTTCAACGATAACCTTTTTTTTTTTTTTTTTTTTTTTTTTGAGACAGAAGCTTGCTCTGTCGCCCAGGCTGGAGTGCAGTGGCATGATGTCGGCTCACTGCAAGCTCCACCTCCCGGGTTCACGCCATTCTCCTGCCTCAGCCTCCTGAGTAGCTGGGCCTGGCTATTTTTTGTATTTTTAGTAGAGATGGGGGTTTCACTGTGTTAGCCAGGATGATCTCAATCTCCTGACCTCTTGATCTGCCCACCTCTGCCTCCCAAAGTGCTGGGATTACTGGCATGAGCCACCGTGCCCAGCCAATGATAGCATTTTAAAATATATATGCAACTTCATTAAGAATATCTTTGTGTTCCACTGAATAGCTTGTCAAATAATACATTAGGAGTACAATTTCCTCATAATTGTTAGATTTGTTTGATTAAATTTATAGATTTCCTACTCTCAGCTCATAAATTCATTCAAGTATAATACATCCTACTTGATCGTTGTGGGATTTTCATACCATTAGCCAGGCATGGTGGCACACGTCTGTAATCCCAGCTACTCAGGATGCTGAGGCAGGAAAATTGCTTGAACCCAGGAGGCAGAGGTTGCAGTGAGCCGAGATCATGCCACTGCACTCCAGCCTGGATGACAGAGAGAGACTGTCACACACACACAAAATACAAAAATACAAAAATTAGCTGGGCATGGTGGTGCATGCCTGTAATTCCTAGCTACTCTGGAGGCTGGGTAATTGCTTGCACCCAGAAGTTGCAGGTTGTAGTGATCCAAGATCAGACCACTGCACTCTGGCTTGGGCGACAGAGCGAGACTTCAACAACAACAACAACAACAAAAGTCTCACTAGATTTCCTAGGTTGGTCTTGAATTCCTGGGCTCCAGTGATCCTACTACCTCAGCCTCCCAAAGTGCTGGGATTATAGGCATAAGCCACCATGCCCAGCCCAGAAAAATGTCTTTTGCCCTGTTTCTAACTGAATTATTATTATTTGTGGGTTTTTTTTTAGTTTGAATGCATTTTATTTTTAGACAACTTACATGACATGTTTTT
>NW_012101510.1:2684177-2684697 GCF_000951045.1 Mandrillus leucophaeus | reverse complement strand
TGTCCTTACATGACAGAAGGGATGAGGGAGCTCTCTGCAGTCCCTTTGATAGGGGCACCAATTCCATTCATGAGGTCCCTGCCTTCATGAACTTATTCACCTGCCAAGGCCCCGCCTCCAAATACCATCACTTAGAATTAGACTTCAACACACGAATTTGAGGAGGACAGTAACATTTGGTTTATAGCATCATGACACTCCAAGCCATATGCACTCACAGGAAATCTATAATCTTCTATTTAGTATTTGCTGGTCATCTCTGAATTTAGGGACTTTTTTTTCTTTAAGAAAAATGGCCTTTTACTTGATCCATGGTTTATTCACAGAAAAGCACTGTGAGTTCACACACTTGCTAAAAAGATACAGACTGTCTCTTATACACATCTAGATGTGTATAAGAGACAGCTCCCTCCCTCTCTCCATCTCTCTCTCTCTCTCTCCATCTCTTTCCCTCCTCCTCTTCCTCCTTGCCCCTGTTCCGGCACCTAGGGCACTCTCTTGGGTGTGTTCGCACACAATG
>NW_012101510.1:2679702-2681377 GCF_000951045.1 Mandrillus leucophaeus | reverse complement strand
GGAGAATGGCGTGAACCCGGGAGGCGGATCTTGCAGTGAGCCGAGATCGTGCCACTGCACTCCAGCCTGGGCGACAGAGGGAGACTCCATCTCAAAAAAAAAAAAAAAATTTCCTTAAGAATCCAGAGGTCAGGCCAGGCACGGTGGCTCACGCTGTAATCTCAGCACTTTGGGAGGCTGAGGTGGGTGGATCATGATGTCAGGAGTTTGAGACCAGCCTGGCCAACATGGTGAAACTCCATCTCTACTAGAAATACAAAAAATTAGCTGGACGTGGTGTTGCGCGCCTGTAGTCCCAGCTGCTTGGGAGACTGAGGCAGAAGGATTGCTTGAACCCGGGAAGCAGAGGTTGCAGTGAGCTGAGATCAAGCCACTGCACTCCAGCCTGTGCAACAGAGTGAGACTCCATCTCAAAAAAAAAAAAAAAAAAAGAGAGAGAGAATCCAGAGGTCAGACATTCCTTTGAGCAAGGACTCCAATATGGTTTCTCACCTACTCACTCTAACAAAATTGCTCTTCTCAAAACATAAATGATATTCTTATTATTAAATTATGAATTGAAGCATAATTCCTCAGCCTTTGTCTTAATTTATGTATCAGCAGCATTTGACACAGGTGATCTCTCTCTCCTTTTTGCAAAACTTTATTTGATAGAATTCCAGAACACTTAACCCACTTTTCCCCGAACATTTTTTATAATTACCCCTAGTCCTTTTTTGCTGTTTAATTCTCACCTTTACTACTTTTTAAATGTTAGAGAAGAACTCGGCTCAGGACCTGGACTTATCTTTCTTTGTTTTGTTTTGCTTTCTTACTAATTTTTGTGTCATTAATTTCCTGATATTTCATATTACACGTCAACACTGAACTACACCCAACACCGCCTGACTTCTTCACTTGGGTGTCAGTCAGGAATCTCAAAATGAAGGTCCACATGGAGCCACCGATACTCCCCAAACTTGCTCTTCCCCTTTCTGTTTAATGGCAACTCCCATTTTATAGTTTCTCAGCTCAATATTCTTGGTGTCCCCTTTTAGTTCTCTCTGTATCTGTCTGGTTCTCATTCTCTCTCTCTCTCTCTCTGTCTCTATCTCTCCTTCACACAGACACACACACACACACATTTTCAGATCTGTTGTGTATGGAAAACCTGCCAACTTTACCTTTAAAGTGCAGTAATTTAAATGGTGTTTTCAAATTCACCTTCCCACCCTCACCACTTGGTAACTACAGTACCTCCCTCACACGGTCAGGGTTCTACTGCAGAGATTTCTTGGGGAAATAATGAGAACTATTATACATTCTTATTTCAGGGACCCTCAAAATTATAGGCCAGCCATATTCTATATGAATTCAAGCTTCCATCATTGCCCTTTTCTTCAATCCAGTCTCTACACAGCAACCATAGTATGCAATTTTTAGAATTCCAAGCCGTATCATAACACTCTTGTGTTTTTGTTTGTTTGTTTTGTTTTTTGAGACGGAGTTTCATTCTTGTTAACCAGGTTGAAGTGCAATGGCGTGATCTCGGCTCACCATAACCTCCGCCTCCCAGGTTCAAGCGATTCTCCTGCCACAGCCTCCCGAGTAGCTGGATTACAGGCATGCGCCACCACGCCTGGCTAATTTTTTGTATTTTTAGTAGAGACGGGGTTTCTCCATGTTGGTCAGGCTG
>NW_012101510.1:2666847-2674287 GCF_000951045.1 Mandrillus leucophaeus | reverse complement strand
CTCCACCTCCCGGGTTCACGCCATTCTCCTGTCTCAGCCTCCCAAGTAGCTGGGACTACAGGCACCCACCACCACGCCCGGCTAATTTTTTGTATTTTTAGTAGAGACGGGGTTTCACCATCTTAGCCAGGATGGTCTCAATCCCCTGACCTCATGATCCATCTGCCTCGGCCTTCTAAAGTGCTGGGATTACAGGTGTGAGCCACCGCCCCCAGCCTAAAGCTACATTTCCTGTATACCTGAATTTGATTTTTGAGATTTGCACTTACTGAATTCCCACCTCTATTATTAACATTATTACTTTTTTTTAGTTTTTATTTTTTGTTTGTGACGGAGTCTTGCTCTGTCACCCAGGCTGGAGTGCAGTGGCGCCATCTCGGCTCACTGCAAGCTCCGCCTCCCAGGTTCACGCCATTCTCCTGCCTCAGCCTTCCCAGTAGCTGGGACTACAGGCGCCTGCTACCACCACGCCCGGCTAATTTTTTGTATTTTTAGTAGAGGTGGGGTTTCACCGTGTTAGCCAGGATGGTCTCAATCTCCTGACCTCATAATCCGCCCACCTCGGCTTCCCAAAGTGCTGAACACCCTTATTATTATTACTATTATTATTTCGAGATGCAGTCTTGCTCTGTTGCCCAGGCTGGAGTGCAGTGGTGTGATCTCGGCTCACTGCAACCTCTGCCTCCTGGGTTTAAGCGATTCTCCTGACTCATCTCCCTGAGTAGCTGGGATCACAGGTGCCCGCCGCCATGCCCAGCTATTTTTTTTTTTTCTTTGTAAGTTTAATAGAGGTGGGGTTTCACCATGTTGGCCAGGCTGGTCTTGAACTCCTGACCTCAAGTGATTCGCCTGCCTTGGCCTCCCAAAGTGCTGGGATTACAGGCGTGAGTCACCACGTTCGGCCACATCTCTAATATTCAGACTTTCTTTCTTCTGCATCTACTATGTGTCATGCCAAGCTCCAGGCTTCCTTTGTCATGTGGCATTATGGACACCAATCTAGCTTTCAGAAACAGCCTTCGATATGAATCTGGGCTCCATCACACTCTGTGATTGTGAGTTATCTGAGTCTCAATTTTCTCATCTGCAAAAGAAGATAATGCTAGATCTTCTTTGGAAAATATAACTTTTTTTTTTTTTTGAGATGAGTTTCACTCTTGTTGCCCAGGCTGGAGTGCAATGGCTTGATCTCACTGCAACCTCTGCTTCCTGGGTGCAAGCGGTTCTCCTGCCTTGGCCTCTCAAGTGGCTGGGATTACAGGCGCCTGCCACTGGCTAATTTTTGTATTTTTAGTAGAGACGGGGTTTCATCATATTGGTCAGGCTGGTCTCTAACTCCTGACCTCAAGTAATCTGCCTGCTTGGGCCTCCCAAAGTGCTGGGATTATAGGCATGAGCCACAGCGCCTGGCCAGAAAAATATACTTTTTTTTTTTTTTGAGATGGAGTCTCACTCTGTCGCCAGGCTGGAGTGCAGTGGCTCCATCTCAGCTCACTGCAACTTCCACCTCCCGGATTCAAGCAATTCTCATGCCTCAGCCTCCTGAGTAGCTGGGACTGCAGGCGCCCACCACCATGCCTGGGTAATTTTTTTTAGATGGAGTTTTCTCTTGTTGCCCAGGCTGGAGTGCAATGGTGCGATCTCAGCTCACTGCAACCTCTGCCTCCCGGGTTCAACTGATTCCCCTGCCTCAGCCTCCCAAGTAGCTGGGATTTACAGGCGCACGCCACAATGCCTGGCTAATTTTGTATTTTTAGCAGAGACGGGGTTTCTCCGTGTTGGTCTGCCTGGTTTCAAACTCCCGACCTCAGGTGATCCTCCCGCCTCGGCCTCCCAAAGTGCTGGGATTACAGGCGTGAGCCACCATGCCTGGTCGAAAAATATAATTTAAAACAAAATTTTCTCCCAATCCAGAAGTGTTCTTCACAAAACTAGTGAAAAAGAAAACACTTTAGTATTGTATAAAGCATTAAGCCAGAAAATGAAACGCATCACAGGCAATCTGCTAAGAAATTGCAAAGACAGAAAGAAATCTCACCCCCTTATATAGCCAAGCAGATAGAACTCAATACATACATATTTTCCAAGATAAACCATAATTAGTCCTCAAATAAGAGGACTTGACAGCACACTTGGTCACATATAGTTCATCCTATTTGGCTTTATCTAGAGGAAAGAAAACTCATATCTTTATGACAGGAAGTGGTTTTGCGATTTGGGGCAGGAAGACCACCAAAATTAGGCTTCTACCCTCCCACAGAAACTGGGAGATAACAGTGCTATCTACCTTACTGTTTACATTTCAGTTCCTTGAGGAAGACATTCCTAGGTCAAAAAGTTGACAAAAGGCCTATCTAGTGTCGAAAAGATTTACGCAGATTTCAAATAGAAAATCTGCGTAAGAGAAGAAAACAGTTACTGCCGGGCGCGGTGGCTCAAGCCTGTAATCCCAGCACTTTGGGAGGCCGAGACGGGTGGATCACGAGGTCAGGAGATCAAGACCATCCTGGCTAACACGGTGAAACCCCGTCTCTACTAAAAAATACAAAAAACTAGCTGGGCGAGGTGGCGGGCGCCTGTAGTCCCAGCTACTCGGGAGGCTGAGGCAGGAGAATGGCGGGAACCCGGGAGGCAGAGCTTGCAGTGAGTTGAGATCCGGCCACTGCACTCCAGCCTTGGCGACAGAGCGAGACTCCGTCTCAAAAAAAAAAAACAAAAAAAACCAAAAACAGTTACAATTACAAGTTTTCAAAAGTAAATGCTCAAAGAAAAAGGAGAGGAGGAAAATCTCTTATTTTCAACTGGGAGACTAAAACCTAGTATCTTTAATTTCTATTTGTATTTTTTTGAGATGCTGTCTCAAAAAAAAATTTTTTTTGTATTTTTTTGTTTTTGTTTTTGAGCTGATGAGGGTCTCATTCTGTTGCCCAGGCTAGAGTACAGAGGCAAGATCATTGCTTACTGTAACCTCTGCCTCCCAGGCTCAAGCGATCCTCCCACTTCAGCCTCCCAAGTAGCTGGGACTACAGGCGACTGCCACCACACCCAGCTAATTTTAAAATTACTTGTAGAGACAAGGTTTCGCCATGTTGCCCAGGCTGGTCTCGAACTCCTAGGCTCAAGCCATCTGCCTCGGCCTCCCAAAGTGCTGGAATTACAGGGGTGAGCCACTGCGCCCGGTTTTTATCATTCTTAACAATAGGTAATGTTCATTGAGTCCTTATTGTGTGTCACTGTTTTATTTATCTTATTTTATTTTTTTTGAGACGTTGTCTCGCTCAGTCCCCCAGGCTGGAGTGCCGTGGCGCGATCTCGACTCACTGCAACCTTCACCTCCCCGGAGGCAACACAGTTAGACGCCCATGTCTACTCCAACCTGGGCAACAGAGTGAGACCCTGTCTCAAAAATAAATAAATAAATAAATAAATAACAGTAATAATAATAAAGTGCCTGCTCTTGGATTATACACCTACAGAGTAATAATGTTGCAGTTTAGACCCACATTTGTCCTAATTTAAATGACCACCCTGTTAACTAAAAGTAGTACCATGAACAAAATTCACTCATAATCCCACAGCCCGAGCGACAGGCTTAAGTGAGGAAGGCCCTGTGCAGTCTTCCCGGAAATCTCGGTCCACACACCAGACCTGCAGCCTAAGCGGGTCAGTCCTACAGGTCCCTGCCCCAGGTGCGCAGCTGCACCACGAGGCCTCCAGCCGGCCCGGAGCAGCCAGCCCTGCCCGCCGCTCCGTTGCAGCCAATAGCGCGGGTGCGTTTGGTGGCGGCCCCTGCTTGACTGCGCTCTCTGATTGGGCGCCTTCCGGGGCGGGGCCAAGCCTAAGCCTGGCGCGCGGGGTGCACCTAGCGGAGCGCGAGCTGTCCAGCGCCAAGTTCGGGGTTTGGGGTTGGCGCGGCCTGTCACGTGGCTGGCCCGCGGCGGTGCGCGGGGCGTTGGGTCAGCGGATCTGGGACTCTGGTGGCACCGGCGGCGGCGTAGGACCGAGACGTCGCTAGGCACGTGCGCGGGCCGTGTTCCGGTAGGTGGGCGGCTTCGGGTCTTGGGCCGCGGCGTCCCGGAGCCCGGGGGGGTGCTTCGGCGTCCTCGCTGTCCCCCGCCGTACCCCACTCTCTGCAGCCGGAACGACGGGAGGGGAGCGCTTGTGTCGCGCCTGGGCTGGGGGTCGGGCGGTGGCCTGCCACAGCGCCCCGGTTGCAGGCACGTTCGGTACGATGGGGTGGCGGCCCTTGGCTTTTGGCAGGAGTGCGAAGGCTTATAGCGGATGTGAGTAGCCGCTCTCTACTGAGCACTTTTCTCGTTGAGCATTTTCAATTTAAACACAACCCCTAGCCTCGCTCCTTCACAGCAAAGCTGCAAGTCGAGTGGTACCGTTTCCCCCATTTTACAGGTGAGGAAGGTGGTGGGGCTCGGAGAAAGGAGACAACTTAAATAGCAGAGCCTAGAATAGAACCCGGGTTCTCAAAGCCTGAGCCCCTAAACGCTACGCGCAGGGTCGCTCCACTTTTGGCCCCTGCCACCAGATCCCTGTGGGGAATGAGCTCTTCCTGTTGCCCGCAATCTGCTACCCCCTGTTCTAGGAGACAGATGTCTCACTGTGAAGTTCTTGGCCCGGTGCCTCTGCTTCGAGATTCCGGGAGTTAAGTGACTCTTGGTCCAGCTGAGGTCAGCACAGATGTGGGCCTTCAATCGGGCAGTTACCCAGAGAATAGACTGGAAACATCAGTTTAGGTTCTTGCAGAAATAACATTGTAGGCCGGGTGCGGTGGCTTATGCCTGTAATCCCTGCACTTTGGGAAGCTGAGGCGGGCAGATCACTTGAGGTCAGCAGTTCGAGACCAGCCTGGCCAACATGGTGAAACCCCATCTCTACTAAAAATACAAAAAACACTAGCTGGCCGTGGTGGCACACACCTGTAATCGCAGCTACTGGGAAGGCTGAGGCAGGAGAATCGCTTGAACCCGTGAGGTGGAGGTTGCAGTGAGCAGAGATCACACCACTGCACTCCAGCGTGAGTGACAGAGTGAGACTCTATCTCAAAAAAAAAAAAAAAAAAAATGTATTACTTGGGGAAGCTTGGAACGGAAGTGGTTAATTGTGTTTTTATTTAGCGCAGTGTCCTGAGACAAGGCTTTGGAACTGAAGAGAAACCAGAGTTCAGATTCTGGCTCTTATATGGCTTTAGACAAGTTAGCTCCCTGGGCCTCAATTTCCTCCTCTGTAAAGAAGAGAACCAAAATCTGTGTGTGAGATAGAAGATGTGCAACAAGGTAGTTCCCTGAGCAGATCCTTGGCTGGATCCACTTGTAAGATTTGGAGGCATGGGGAGGCTCGTGACCTTGCAGGTGACTTCACTTACTAGGTCTCTTTCCTGGCGTTGAGGATCATGCCACACATGAGCAATGGTGCCTCTACAGAAATATCCATTGCTGTAATGACTGATGTTGCAGTGAGCTGTGTTAGCTGGGGGGCTTACCAGGTGTTACAGAATGTTAATGAAGATGTCCCTAAGATTACCAAGTTTCCTTTTTTCTTTTTTTTGAAATGGAGTCTAGCTCTGTCACTCAGGCTGGAGTGCAGTGGCGTGATCTTGGCTCACTGCAATCTCTACCTCACTGGTTCAAGCTATTCTCCTGTCTCAGCCTCTCGAGTAGCTGGGATTACAGGCATATGCCACCATGCCTGGCTAATTTTTGTATTTGTATTTTTTTTTTTTTTGAGACGGAGTCTCGCTCTGTTGCCCAGGCTGGAGTGCAGTGGCACAATCTCAGCTCACTGCAACCTCTACCTCCTGGGTTCAAGTGATTATCCTGCCTCAGCCTCCTGAGTAGCTGGGGTTACAGGTGCGTGCCACATGCCCAGCTAATTTTTGTATTTTTAGTTGAGATGGGGTTTTACCATGTTGGTCAGCTGGTCTCGAACTCCTGACCTCGGGTGATCCACCCGCCTCGGCCTCCCAAAGTGCTGGGATTACAGGCGTGAACCACTGCGCCCGACTAATTTTTATATTTTTAGTAGACACAGGGTTTCACCATATTGGCCAGACTGGTCTCAAACTCCTGACCCCAAGTGATCCACCCACCTTGGCCTCCCAAAGTGCTGGGATTACGGACATGAGCCACCGCGCCCGGCTGCTTTTCTTTCCTTTTAGAGAGACAGGGGTCTCACTATGTTGCCCAGGTTGCTCGATTCCTGTGGTCCTGTGACTCCCCAGACTTCAGGTGTGCAAGCCTGATTTCTGACCCTTGGCCAGTCACACTTTCTCCTTTGGGCTTTGAACTTGGGATGCGCTGCACTTGTTTACTCTGTGTAGATTGCTGTCATCCCAGATTTGGGTTGAGATTTGGCTCAGATTTCAGTTCAGTTACATTCCCTGGCCCAGTCTGAAGTAGCCCTGCACCCATTTATTGCATTTTTTTTTTTTTTTTTTTTTTGATACAGGGTCTTCCTCTCTTGCCCAGGCTGGAGTGCTGTGGGAAAATCTCAGCTCACTGCAGCCTCAACCTCTGGGACTCAAGCGATCCTCTTGCCTCAGCCACCCAGAGTAGCTGAGAATACAGGTGCATGCCACCAGGCTCAGGTAATTTTTTGTGTATTTTTTGTAGAGACGGGGTTTTGCCGTGTTGCCTAGGCTGGTCTTGAACTCCTGGGCTCAAGTGGTCTTCTCGCCTCAGCCTCTCAAAGTTCTGAGATTACAAGTATGAGCGACTATGCCTGGCTTTGTGTATGTCTTTTTTTTTTTTTTTTTTTTAGGATGGAGTCTTGTCCTGTCACTCAGGCTGGAGTGCAGTGGCATGATCTCTACCTCACTGGTTCAAGCTATTCTCCTGTCTCAGCCTCTCGAGTAGCTGGGATTACAGGCATATGCCACCATGCCTGGCTAATTTTTGTATTTGTATTTTTTTTTTTTTTGAGACGGAGTCTCGCTCTGTTGCCCAGGCTGGAGTGCAGTGGCACAATCTCAGCTCACTGCAACCTCTGCCACCCAGGTTCAAGCGATTCTCCTTCCTCAGCCTCACAAGTAGCTGGGATTACAGGTGTGTGCCACCACACCCGGCTAATTTTTGCATTTTTAGTAGAGACAGGGTTTCACCTTGTTGGCCACACTGGTCTTGAACTCCTGACCTCAAGTAATCCACTCGCCTTGGCCTACCGTGGTACTGAGATTACAGTTGTGAGCCACCGTGCCTGGCCTGTATTTCTTAATTGTTTACAATTTGTTTCTTATAAGAGCAGGACCTCTTTCTTAGTAACCTCTGTATTCTTAGTGCCTATCTGTGTCCCTGGGACATAAGAGTTGTTCAATAAATGTTGATTGAATGAATTCATTGTAGGCTAGTAGTGGAGTAGACCTCTTAGATATCAAAAACTTATTTTGGACTTTTTTTTTTTTCTTTTTGAGAGATAGGGTCTCACTCTGTC
>NW_012101510.1:2660715-2662912 GCF_000951045.1 Mandrillus leucophaeus | reverse complement strand
GAGATAGGGTTTCACCATGTTGGCCAAGATGGTCTTGATCTCCTGACCTCGTGGTCTGCCCGCCTTGGCCCCACAAAATGCTGGGATTACAGGTGTGAATCACTGTGCCTGACCTTTTTTTAAAAAAATTTTTTTTTTTGAGACACAATATCACTCTGTCATCCAGACTGGAGTGCAATGGCACATTCTCGGCTCACTGCAGCCTCCACCTCCCAGGCTTAAATAAGTCTCATGCTTCAGGTGTATGCCACCACACCCAACTAATTTTTTATATTTTTAGTGGAGACAGGGTTTCACCATGTCAGCCAGGCTGGTCTCAAACTCCTGGCCTCAAGCTGATCTGCCTACCTCAGCCTTCCAAAGTGCTGGGATTACAGACGTGAGCCACCTTGCCCAGCCTAATTTCTAAATTTCTGTAGAGACGTGGTTTCACTGTGTTGCCTAGGCTGTGGTTAACTCCTAGGTTCAAAGGATCCCCCATCCTTGACCCCACTAAGTGCTGGGATTACAGGCATAAGCCACCATGCCAGGCCTTTTTTTTTTTTTTCTTCCCTGAGACGGAGTCTTGCTTTGTCATCCAGGCTGGAGTGCAGTGGTGTGTTCTTGGCTTACTGCAACCTCCATCTCCTGTGTTCAAGCAATTCTGTCTCAGCCTCCCAAGTAGCTGGGATTACAGGCGCCCACCACCACACCCGGCTAATTTTTGTATTTTTAGTAGAGATAGGGTTTCACCATGTTGGCCAGGCTGGTCTTGAACTTCTGACCTCAGGTGATCTGCCTGCCTTGGCCTCCCAAAGTGCTAGGATTATAGGCGTGAGCCTCTGGGGCTAGCCAAACCTGTAATTCTTTAGGAAGATTTATATTCAAACAAGTCCTTTTTTTAAACAAACAAACAAACAAAAAACCACACAGGGTCTTACTCTGTCACCCAGGCTAGAGTGCACTACCACAGTCACAGCTCATTGCAACCTCTAGCTTCCAGGATCAGGTGATCCTCCCACCTCAGCCTCCTGAATAGCTGGGACTACAGATGCATGCCACCACCACTAGCTAATAATTTGTATTTTTTGTAGAGATGGGGCTTCGCCATGTTGCCCAGGCCAATCTTGAACTCCTGGGCTCAAGCGATCCTCCTGCCTCAGCTTCCCAAAGTGCTGGAATTACAGGCATGAGCCACCACACCCAGCCCAAGTACATATTTTAACCAACAGCTTCACAGGAACTCTGTGGAGTACTTAGAGCATATGCTTTGGGGTTTTGAGTCCTACCTCTGTGGCTAACTTGCTGTGCAGCCCTGGGCTAAGATATTTTACTTTTCTTTGAGACAGAGTCTCGCTCTGTTGCCAGGCTGTAGTGCAGTGGCGGTCTTGGCTCACTGCAACCTCTGACTCCCAGGTTCAAGCGATTCTCCTATTTTAGCCTCCCGAGTAGCTGGGATTACAGGCGCCTGCCACTACGTCCGGATAATTTTTGTATTTTTAGTAGAAATGGGGTTTCACGGTGTTGGACAGGATGGTCTCGATCTCCTGACCTGGTGATCTGCCCACCTTGGCATCCTAAAGTGCTGGGATTACAGGCGTGAGCCACTGCACCAGGCCGCAATATTTTACTTTTCTAACCTCGCTTATTTTTCTTTCTTTAGTTCTTTTTTTTTTTAAGAGTCCTAGACTCAGTAGCTAGGACTATACGCCCATCCCACCATGCCCAGCTAATTTTTTTTTTTTGTAGCCGTGCCCAGGCTGGTCTTGAACTCCTGGCCTCCCAAAGTGCTGGGATTACAAGTGTGAGTTGCCATGCCTGGCCCTGAGCCTCATTTTCATTATTTGAAGTATGAAATAAATCAACACATTAAAGTGTTGCTAGGATTAAAATGAGGTCCTTATATATTCAAAAATCATATAGAGATTTTTGAGGCCCTTCTTATAGCAAAATTCCCATTTACATTTTTCTGGAGCCTGGAGAAATGTGTCCAGAGTGAGTGAATAGGTGCTATTTGCTGTACTTACATTATCATTTATAAAATACTACTGGTGATCATCCTGGAAAGATGATCCCAACTGCCTATATCCTGTTCATCATTAACTTGTGTGTCCCAAAAAATCTTTTGAAAAGTTGCTAAATAGTGAATATTTACTATGTTATGAGAGCCTGCCAGTTGAAGTCAATGATTCATCTGTTCAGTCATTTGGAAAATATT
>NW_012101510.1:2657186-2658448 GCF_000951045.1 Mandrillus leucophaeus | reverse complement strand
GAGACATAGTCTTGCTGTGTTGCTCAGACTGGAGTGCAATGGCTCCATCTTGGCTCACTGCATGCTCCGCCTCCCAGGTTCACGCCATTCTCCTGCCTTAGCCTCCTGAATGGCTGGGACTACAGGCGCCAGCCACCACGCTGGCTAATTTTTTATATTTTCTTTTTTAGTAGAGATGGGGTTTTACTGTGTTAGCCAGGATGGTCTTGACCTCCTGACCTCGTGATCCGCCCATCTCAGCCTCCCAAAGTACTGGGATTACAGGCATGAGCCACCATGTCGGGCCTAATTTTTGTATTTGTAGTAGAGATGGGATTTCGCCATGTTGGCCAGGATGGTCTGGAACTCCTGACTGCAGCTGGTCCACCCGCCTCGGCCTCCCAAAATGCTAGGATTACAGGCATGAGCCACCGTGCCCAGCCTTGTTTTTATGAAAGTTTTATTGAGATGTCACTCATTTGCCATACAATTTAGTGGTTTTTAGCATATTCATAGTCAATTTTAGAACATTTTTATCCCCCCAGAAAGAAACCTTGAACCCATTAGCAGTCAACCCAAACTCCCCAACCCTGGTCAATCACTCATCTACTTTCTGTCTCTATGAATTTGCTGAAATATCTTTTCTTTTCATTTTTGAGACAGGGTCTCACTGTCACTCAAGCTGGAGTGCAGTGCCGTGCTCTTGCCTCAGTTCACTGCAGCCTCCGTCCCCTGGGCTCAAGTGATCCTTCTACTTCGGCCTCCTGAGTTGCCACCACACCTGGCTGATTTTTTGTGTTTTTGGTGGAGGCAGGGTTTCACCATGCTGCCCAGGCTGGTCTTGAACTCCTGGGCTCAATTAACCTGCCTTAGTCTCCTGAAATGCTGGGATTACAGGTGTGAACCACCGTGCCTGGCCTAAAGCATCTTTTCTTTTAAGGAAGAGGAATGAGGAATAAGGTTCAGGGAGGGAGAAACTTGGTGAAATGTAGGGATAAAAATAACAGGATGGTGATGTTAAAAATTAGGTGGGACGCTTAAACGTAACTTTCTCTTCAGTCATTTTGTTTTTCTTTTTTTGAGATGAAGTCTCGCTCTTGTTTCCCAGGCTGGAGTGCGATGGCGCAATCTCAGCTCACTGCAACCTCCACCTCCCAGGTTCAAGCGATTCTCCTGCCTCGGCTTCCTCGTATAGCTGAGATTATAGGCGCCTGCCACCACATCCATCTAATTTTTGTATTTTTAGTAGAGACGGGGTTTCACCATGTTGGCCAGGCTGGTCT
>NW_012101510.1:2652975-2654841 GCF_000951045.1 Mandrillus leucophaeus | reverse complement strand
TTGAGACGGAGTCTTGCTCTGTGGCCAGGTTGGAGTGCAGTGGTGTGATCTCGGCTCACCGCAAGCTCCGCCTCCCAGATTCAAGCGATTCTCCTGCTTCAGCTTCCCGAGTAGCTGGGACTACAGGTGCGTGCCACCACGTCCAGCTCATTTTTTGTATTTTTAGTAGAGACGGGGTTTCACCATGTTGGTCAGGATGGTCTCAAACTCCAGACCTCGTGATCTGCCCACCTTGGCCTCCCAAAGTGCTGCGATTACAGGCGTGAGCCACCACACCTGGCCAGAAAATATTTTTCATATATAGCGGTGTTGGGTACCGCAGGTGATTTTTTAAAAAGTAACACTCAGTCCTTACCTTCAAGGAATTTAGTTTAGTTGTGGGAGATAAGCTATACCCATGAGAAGTTTGACTGAGAGGAGGCGGAGTTGGACTGCCTGCAAGTGGAGGGGAGGGTCAGTTCTCATTTCTGAGGGAGATGAGCTGACGTCTGCAGTTCGGAAAGGAACCAGAAGTTCCACACGGTGGTTTTGCAATAGAATATGCTCATGTTTACCAAGCGATTCTGAGGGAAAGGCTAAAAAATTGTATTAGTTTAGCAACTCGATAGAACTAACAGGTTGTGATGAACTTTGATTAAATGTAATGCTGGGGCCGGGCATGGCGGCTCACGCCTGTAATCCCAGCACTTTGAGAGGCCGAGGCAGGCGGATCACTTGAGTTCAAGACCAGCCTGACCAACGTGGTAAAAGTCCATCTCTATGAAAAATACAGAAATTAGCCAGACATAGTGACGCACACCTGTAGTCCCAGCTACTCGGGAGGCTGAGGCAGAAGAATCACGTGAACCCAGGAGGCAGAGGTTGCAGTGAGCCAAGATCACGCTATTGCACTCCAGCCTGGGTGACAGACTGAGACTCTTGTCTCAAAAAAATAAAAATAAATAGGTGGGGCATGGTGGCTAACGCCTGTAATCCCAGCATTTTGGGAGGCCAACATGGGTGGATCACAAGGTCAGGAGACTGAGACCATCCTAACCCAGTGAAACCCCATCTCTACTAAAAATATACACAATTAGCCTGGCGTGGTGGCATGTGCCTGTAGTCAAAAGACTGAGGCAGGAGAATCGCTTGAACCTGGAAGGCGGAGATTGCAGTGAGCCGAGATCACCCCACTGCACTCCAGTCTGGGCAACAGAGCAAGACTCCATCTCAAAAATAAATAAATAAATAAACTAAAAAAATCAATTTAATGCTGGAAGCTACACACGTATTTCCCGTTTTTTAGGCAGCTTTGAACCAGTGCAATGGAGACGCCAGTCAATGGGGCCCACAAGGATGCTGACCTGTGGTCCTCACATGACAAGATGCTGGCACAGCCCCTGAAAGACAGTGATGTTGAGGTGAGATCTGTGGAGTGTTCACAGATGTTTTTATGTTGGAGGCCTTCATTTAAATCTGTAGTTCTAACTACAAATTAGTTAGGGACAGCCTTGAAATGAGTATTATCCTGCTGGATTTACAGGTGGTGGCAGACAAAATGGCTGCAAATCCTTTGAGAGTAAATTTAAAGATTGTGGGTTTCTTCAAAGTGTGGAGCACTGTGCAGGGTGTTCTGGAGAAAAGCAGAGAAGGGGAGAGATCACTGACAGTTGACCCTTTCCTGACAGTTCACAAGGTATATAGATCTATCTAGACATCTGGAAACACCTTTATTTTATTTTACTTGTTTATTTATTTTTTGAGACAGTTTCACTCTTCTTGCCCAGGCTGGAGTGCAATGGCGTGATCTTGGCTCACTGCAACCTCCACCTCCTGGGTTCAAGGGATTCTCCAGCCTCAGCCTCCTGAGTAGCTGGGATTACAGGC
>NW_012101510.1:2648086-2651485 GCF_000951045.1 Mandrillus leucophaeus | reverse complement strand
TTTTTTTTTTTTTTGAGATGGAGTCTCGCTGTGTCTCCAGGCTGGAGTGCAGTGGGTGCAGTGGTGCAGTGGCGTGATCTCGGCTCACTGCAAGCTCCACCTTCTGGATTCATGCCATTCTCCAGCCTCAGCCTCCTGAGTAGCTGGGACTACAGGCACCCACCACCATGCCTGGCTAATTTTTTTGTATTTTTAATAGAGACAGGGTTTCACCGTGTTAACCAGGATGGTCTGGATCTCCTGACCTTGTGATCCGCCCACCTCGGCCTCCCAAAGTGCTCGGATTACAGGTGTGAGCCACTGCGCCCGGCCCATTTTGTTTTTCTTAGTTCATTGATTAGTGCTTTCTCAGATACTAAAACCTTTGAGGAGGATTCGTTCTCTTCCTTAAGTGTTATGAGAGTCCTTGATGTTATTTGGATTAAGGTCAGCTTCTGAAGGCACAATCAATATTAATGTGAAAGAGTGTCTTTTCCCTTTAGGAGGTTGTAATTTGGATCAGAGCAAAATTTTAAACTAAAATTTCCAAATATCAAGCATCTGTTTTCTTCTCATAAGGTTTACAACATCATTAAGAAGGAGAGTAACCGGCAGAGGGTTGGATTGGAGCTGATTGCCTCGGAGAATTTCGCCAGCCGAGCAGTTTTGGAGGCCCTAGGCTCTTGCTTAAATAACAAATACTCTGAGGGGTACCCGGGCCAGAGGTATGTGAATCTCTTCGAAGGCCTGGTTCTGACACAGTCATAGGGAGTACTGAATCAGCCTAGGACCTAAACAATTTGGAAATTTCAGAAAACAGCAAGCTTCCCAACTGTAGGATTTCTGTTCCACACCTGCTCTCTGACATAACTCTTTTATTCCCAGCATGTGATAACACTGAAGAGCTCAGCGCAGGTGTACTCCGGGGCACATTTCATAGTCCTTTGGGGGCTTTCTAGAAAAATAGGCCAGTTTGTAAGGAGTATTGAGCCACTGGACTGGTGTGTGGGCTCTGTCTAGAAAAGGTCAGTGTCATCTGAGGGAGGCTGCAGAAGGTGGCCATTGCCATGTGAGTCATCGAGTCTGTATTGGAAATGGTGTGGAAGTGGAGGCTGAATCTGCAATACTGGAAGCCATTTCTGCTTTATAAATGTTGGATTTACACATGCAGTGGCTTTCAGTTAACTCTTTCACCCTCAGAATTACAGTGTTATATTCGTTTTCGTTTTTTGCAGTCATCATCAGGCAAAGAAAAGAAATTACAGAATTAGACATGGCTTTTGCAAATGTGTGCATTTTTGTCCCAAAGGAAACAGAAAGAAAGGTCACCCTTGGAGAAGGAATTGCCATTCTGTCCTGAGATGCCCCTGAAGCTCTATGTAGAAGACAGAATCAAGCTGAAGGCATTGTCTTTCTCCTACTGTGAATAACTAACTTTTGCATTGTGCCTTGAAGAATTCACAATGTGTTTTGTTTCTTTCTGTCTCTCCTTTCTTTTTCCTTTCTTCTTTCAGGCTAAGGTATTTTGTTAACACCGGGTGTTTTCTTTTTTTTTTTTTTCTTTTTGAGACATGGTGTGTCTCTCACCCAGGCTGAAGTGCGATGGTGTGATCAAGGTTGACTGCAGCCTTGGCCTCCTGAACTCAAGCCATCCTCCCACCTCAGCCTCCTGAGTCACTGGGACTATAGGCACACACCACCACACCCAGCTAATTTTTTGTAGAGACACAGAGTTTCACCATGTTGCCCAGGCTGATCTCCATCTCCTGAGCTCAAGCGATTCACCCACCTCGGCCTCCCAGAGTGCTGGGATTAGAGCTGTGAGCCACTGCACCCAGTCCACACCAGGTGTTTTCACAACTAATATTTCATTTGATTCTCACAGCAATGTATCAGGCAAGGGGTGGTGTTTTCTACATTTTTAAGAAGGGGACTGAGTGTGGTGGCTCATCCCTGTAATCTCAGTGCTTTAAGAGGCCAGGGCAGAGGATCATTTGAGGCTAGGAATTTGAGACCAGCCTGAGCAATATAGTGAGACGCTGTCTCCAAAACAAAATTTAAAAATTAGCCGGGCATGGTGGCATGCACCTGTAGTCGCAGCTACTCAAGAGACTGAGGTGGAGTACTGCTTAAGCCCAGGAGATCAAAGGCTGCAGCGAGCTTTTGATCTAGCTTTGCCAGGGCACTCCAGCTGGGGTGACAGAATGAGACCCTGTTTCTAAAGTTTAAAAAAAAAAAACAAAAAACTACAACTTAAATAGAAATGTAATTACATCCTGTATTCATGTTAAAGGGCTTTTTTTTTTTTTTTTTAAGACGGAGTATCATTCTGTTGCCAGGCTGGAGTGTGGTGGCACAATCTTGGCTCACTGCAACCTCCACCTCCCAGGTTCCAGCAATTCTCCTGCCTCAGCTTCCCGAGTAGCTGGGACTACAGCTGCACGCCACCACCCCCAGCTAATTTTTTGTATTTTTAGTAGAGACGGTGTTTCACCATGTTGGCCAAGCTGGTCTCGATCTCCTGACCTTGTGATCCACCCGCCTCAGTCTCCCAAAGTGCTGGGAGTACAGGCGTGAGCCACTGCGCCCAGCCAATTAAAGGGCTCTTTTAAAAGGTAATTATTACATGTTTTCATTATCATATTTTGTTAATATAATTTAATATTAATCTATCTTTGAAACATTATTTATAATCGAAGGCAATATTTGAAAACAATAGGCAAGGCATGGTGGTTTATACCTATAATCCCAGCACTTCGGGAGGCTGAGGCAGGTGGATCACCTGAGGTCAGGAGTTCGAGACCAGCCTGGCCAACATGTCAAAACCCTGTCTCTACTAAAAATACAAAAATTAGCCAGATGTGGAGGCGCATGCCTGTAATCCCAGCTACTCTGGAGGCTGCGGTAGGAGAATTGCTTGAACTCGGGAGGCAGAGAGAGGTTGCAGTGAGCCGAGATTGCACTACTGCACTCCAGTCTGGGAGACAGAGCAATATTCCATCTCAGAAAAAAAAAAAAGAAAACAATATTGACCTAACATTAATGACTTTGCTTGATACAAACTTAAAAACAAAGTTCTGGGCTTAAAAAAAAAAAGTTATGTATGTATGAATAAATGAATGACAAGGTCTCGTTGTCTTGCCCAGGCTGGCGTGCAGTGGTGCAATCTCAACTCACTGCAGCCTCAAACTCCTGGACTCAAGCAATCCTCCTGCCTCAGCCTCTCTGTAGCTAGGACTACAGGTGCGTGCCACCACACCAGGCTAATTTTTAATAGACATGAGGTCTTGCTATGTTGCCCAGGCTGGTTTCAAACTCCTGGCCTCAAGCAGTCTTCCCACTTTAGCCTTCCATATTACTAGGATTACAAGTGTGAGCCACCGCATCTGGCCTATTTTTTTTTTTTTTTTTTTTTTTTTT
>NW_012101510.1:2638993-2647032 GCF_000951045.1 Mandrillus leucophaeus | reverse complement strand
AGCTGGGACTACAGGCACCCGCCACCACACCCAGCTAATTTTTTGTATTTTTAGTAGAGACTGGATTTCACCATGTTAGCCAGGATGGTCTCGATCTCCTGACCTTGTGATCTGCCTGCCTCAGCCTCCCAAAGTGCTGGGATTACAGGCGTGAGCCACCGCACCCAGCCCCAGTTTTGTTTTTTTATATACAGTCTTGTTCTGTTGCCCATGCTGAACTGCAGTGGTGCAACCTTGGCACACTGCAACCTCCACCTCTCAGGCTCAACCCATCCTCCCACCTCAGCCTCCCAAGTAGCTGGGACTACAGACGTGTGCCACCATGCCCGCTCATTTTTTTGTAATTTTAATAGAGACAGGGTTTCACCATGTTGACCAGGCTGGTCTTGAACTCCTGACCTCAAACGTTCTGCCTGCCTTGGCCTCCCAAAGTGCTGAGATTATAGGCATGAGTCACCATTCCTTGCCTAAAAAGATTTTTTAACAGTTTTGAAATGTATCATGGGCTGTAAAGTTTACCCATTTAAAATGTACAGTTCAATGGAAACCCCCTCTAATTGTGGTAAAATAAAAATATATATAACATATAGGGTATAGCTTCTTTCTCTTTTTTATTTTTTTGAGATGGGGTCTCACTCGGTTGCCCAGGCTGGAGTCCAGTGGCCCAGTCTTGGCTCACTGTAGTCTCTGCCTCCTGGGTTCAAACGATTCTCGTGCCTCCTAAGTAGCTGGGATTACAGGCATGGTGCCACCATTTCTGGCTATTTTTTGTATTTTTAGTAGAGACAGGGTTTCACCATGTTAGTCAGGCTGGCAATTTCAACCTTTTTTTTTTTTTGGAGACAGGGTCTTGCTCTGTTGCCCAGGCTGGAGTGCAGTAGTGCAGTCATAGCTCACTGCAGCCTGTAACTGCTGGGCTCAAGTGATCTTCCCACCTTGGCCTTTCAAAGTGCTGGTATTACAGGCATGAGTCACTATGCCCAGCCCATTTTAACTATTTTTTAAGTGTACAGCTCAGTGACATTATGTGTATGCACATTGTTGTATAACCATCACCACCACCCATCTCCAGAACTTTTTTATCTTGCAGAAATGAAACTCTGTATCCATTAAATAATAACTTCTGCTAATCAGCATATGAGAAATGCTTGGCTGGGTGCGGTGTCTCACATATGTAATCCCAGCACTTTGGGAGGCCGAGGTGGGCAGCTTACTTGAGGCTAGGAGTTCGAGACTGGTCTAGCCAGCATGGTCAAACACTGGCTCTACTAAAAATACAAAATTTAGCCAGGCATTGTGGTGCACACCTGTAATCCCAGCTACTCAGAAGGCTGAGGTGGGAGGATTGCTTGAACCCGGGAGGTGGAGGTTTCAGTGAGCCAAGATCGCGCCACTACACTCCAGCCTGGGCAACAGAGCAAGACTCCGTCTCAGAAAAAAAGTACATGAGATGATGGATATGATAATTAGCTTGACTTAATCATCTCACAATGTATACATATGCCAAAATATCACATTAGGGCCAGGCGTGGTAGCTCATGTCTGTAATCCTAGCACTTTGGGAGGCCGAGGCAGGCAGATTCCCTGAGCTCAGGAGTTCAAGACCAGTCCAGGCAACATGGTAAAACCTCATCTCTACTAAAAATACAAAAAATTAGCTAAGCGTGATGGTGCACACCTGTAGTCTCAGCTGCTTGGGAGGCTGAGGCAGAAGAATCGCTTGAACCCAGGAGGCAGAGGTTGCAGTGAGCCGAGATCGCGCCATTGCACTCCAGCCTGGGTGACAGAACAAGACTCTGTCTCAAGAAAAAAAAAAAAAAAATTAGATGAATTTACAGTGTATAATGTGATTTTTTAAATGGGAAATTTTATGTTACATTTTTTAAAAAACAAAAAGAAATACATTTATATTTTAATTTTTAAGCTTTTTGTGACAGCCCACAATGGCTCACACCTGTAATCCTAACACTTTGAGAGCCTGAGATGGGAAGATCACTTGAGACCAGGAGTTTGAGACCAGCCTTGGCAACATAAGGAGACCCTTTCTCTGCAAAAAAGTAAAAAATTAGTTGGGTGTGGTACACATGGGCTTGTAGCCCCAACTCCTCAGGAGCCTGAGGCAGGGGAAGATTGCTTGCGCCTAGGAGTTCTAGGCTACAGTAAGCTATGATTTCACCACTGCACTCCTGCCTGGGTGACAAAACAAGACCCTGTCTCTTATTTTTTTATTTTTTATTTTTTTAAAAGAAAGCTTTTTGTGATCACAGGGTCTAAAAGCTAAAAATTATTGGTTAGGCCGTGTGCAGTGGCTCACGCCTGTAATCCCAGCACTTTGGGAGGAGGAGGCGGGCAGATAACCTGAGGTCAGGAGTTCAAGACCAGCCTGGCCAACATGGAGAAACCCTGTCTCTACTGAAAATACAAAAATTAGCCGGGCATGGTGGTGGACACCTGTAGTCCCAGCTAGAGGCAGGAGAATTGCTTGAACCCAGGAGGCAGAGGTTGCAGTGAGCCGAGATCACGCCACTGCACTCCAGCCTGGGCAACAGAGCGAGACTCTGTCTCAAAAAAAAAAAAAAAAAATTACTGGCTTGAACCCAGTAATTTTTAGTACTTGAGTTATCAATATAATAATAGATAATAAAAACATAAATATATGATAAATTTTGATATGCAGTTATTAAATTGAAAGTGAAATTTCATTAGAAATGCAAAAAGTCAAAAACAAAAACAAACTCTCTAGTCCTTGTTCCCCCGTCTCTGGCAGCCACCATTCTATTTTCTGCCTCTATGAACTTAACTACTTTAGGGACCTCATAAAAGTTGAATCATACAGTGCTTGTCTTTTGGTGACTGGTTTGTTTCACTTAGCATAATGTTCTCAGACTCATCCCTGTTGTATTAATAGCATGTGATAGGATTTCTTTCCTTTTTTTCTTCCTTTTTTTTTTTTTTTTTTTTTTTTGACAGGCTGGAGTGCAGTGATGCCATCTCAGCTCACTGCAACCTCCGCCTTTTTTTTTTTTTTTTTGTGGAACAGGGTCTCACTCTGTTGCCCAGGCTGGAGTCCAGTGGTGTGATCACAGCTCACTGCAGCCTTTACCTCCTGGGCCCAAGTGAATCTTCCCTCCTCAGCCTCCCACGTAGCTGGGACTGTGGGCACACACCACCACACCTGGCTAATTTTTGAAATTTTTTGTAGAGATGGGGGTGTTGCTATATTGTCCCGGCTGGTCTCAAACTCCTGGGCTCGAGCAATCCTTCCTTGGCCCCTCAAAGTGCTAGGATTACAGGCATGTGCCACCTCTCCCGGCCAAAACCCCCTCTTTTTATAGATGAGATACTTGCTCCAAGTTGCACAGCTGGTTTGGTCTCTTGACTCTAAATTCCAGAGGCATTGGTGGAACACTTGATCATGCTGGCTTCAGCATCTGCATGTTAACAAGCTCTTCTCGTTACTTCTCTCCACTTTAGTTTCACTGCCCCACCCCGAGCTTCTTTGGCCTCTGTGAAGCACAGATTTTCTGGGTCTGATTGGATCTAAGTCTCCTACTCTCCTCCCACAGATACTATGGCGGGACTGAGTTTATTGATGAACTGGAGACCCTCTGTCAGAAGCGAGCCCTCCAGGCCTATAAGCTGGACCCACAGTGCTGGGGGGTCAACGTCCAGCCCTACTCAGGTGATTGTCTCATCCACATGGCCTGGTGCAGCCTCATCATGTGCATCCCCCAGGGCTGACATGCACCAAGAAGCATCCTAAGAAGGACTTGCATCCTAAGAAGGACTGCCATAGGCCGGGCGCGGTTGGCTCACGCCTGTAATCCCAGCACTTTGGGAGGCAGAGGCAGGCAGGTCACCTGAGGCTGGGACTTCAAGACCACCTGACCAACATGGAGAAACCTGGTCTCTACTGAAAATACAAAAATTAGCTGGGTGTAGTGGTGCATGCCTGTAATCCCAGCTACTCAGAGGCTGAGGCAAGAGAATTGCTTGAATCTGGGAGGCAGAGGTTGCGCTAAGCCAAGATCGCGCCATTGCACGCCAGCCTGGGCAACAAAAGTGAAACTCCATCTCAAAAACAAAAAAAAAAAAAGAAAGACTGCCATAAATAAAAGATAAGCCATGCATCTCTCTGTATTGCCCTTGGGCTCCCAGCTCTGTACCCCCTCCCAGGCAGTGCCCTTTCTCTGAACTTCCCCTTTCAAGGCTGATGGTGAAGGGGCACCTCCTGGAGCTCAGGGAAGGCACGAGGCCTGTTCTTGCCACTCCTGGGTGAAGGCTTAGTGGCCAAGGTCCCGGATGCCACTTGGTACCTCGGTCAGAAATAATCGTGTCTCCTTTGGTCCACTTGTTTCAGGCTCCCCTGCAAACTTCGCTGTGTACACTGCCCTGGTGGAACCCCATGGGCGCATCATGGGCCTGGACCTGCCAGATGGGGGCCACCTGACCCATGGGTTCATGACAGACAAGAAGAAAATCTCTGCCACGTCCATCTTCTTTGAATCTATGCCCTATAAGGTAAGCATGTGTTTCTCTCCATAGCTTTTATTTCCTTGGGAAACCTCTGATGTTTGGCTCTGCCTGTAGGGATAAGTTTGGTTTATGTGTCACTACAGGAAGTCCCCACCTTGCACCATTTTTCATTTCCCTGCCGTGGGGACTCCTCAGGCTTTCAGGACCTGCTGGGGCAGCTGGGATGGAGAGACGAGGGTCTGAGCTGAGGCCACAGGGAAACCAGTGAGGGAGGCAACTACTGAGGAGAGTTCAGGTGCGGCAGGGGCAGTGGTAACTGCTGGGAATAACAACCCTGGGGAATAGCAACCAGGTCACTACAGTTGGACCCCAGCAACAGCCACCACCTCCACAGCTCTGCCCTCGCCTGGTGACATCTCTGCTCGGAGTCCCTGTGGGCCAGCAGCAGCACAAGGATGCAGTAGCTACAGGGATGGCAGCATCCTTGGCTCCAGCATGAAAACCAGCAGCCCCATGCCATCCACAGCAACAGTCCTCCATGGCCATGTTAGGGCCAGCCCCTGCCTGTGTACAGCGGCTACAGACGAACAGACAGTGGTTTGACTTAGGACGTTCAACCTTAGGATAGTGCAAAAGTGACATGCATTCAATAGCTATACTTCAAGCTCCCATACATCCGTTCTGCTTTTCACTGTCAGTACAGTATTCAGTAGATTACATGAGATAGTCAACACCGTATTATAAAATAAGCTTTGTGTTTGACTCTCTTGCCCGGTGTAGGGTACCACAGTGTTCTCAGCATGTTTAAGGTAGGCCAGGCTAGATTGTGACGTTGGATAGGTTAGGTGTATCACATGCATTTTTGACTTTATGATATTTTCAGCTTAATGATGAGTTTATTGGAATGTAACCCCATAAGTTGAGCACCTGTACAGTTCAGGTGTACACCCCATTGCCATTGCCACCCCACTGCAAATACCTGATAACACAGCCAGCCCAGCAGTGGAACCAGCACCCTCAGAACCAGTGCCAAGGGCTGCCTCTAGGGTGTGCAGGGCCCCAAGCAAATACTTGTTTAGCATGGGACCCTGTCTGTATAAACACTTGGGTCGAAAAATGCATGTAAGATGCGTGGGCTCATTCAGGCATGGTGATTTATCTATAAAGATAAAGGATCATGGGGAGAAGAGGTAACTTGCTTATTCTTTTAGTGTCCAGTGTTGGTGGTTCTTTCTAGCGTCCAGGAACCATCTTTTCATGTTCTTTATTAATAACTGTGCCATTTCTGCTTAGTTTCGTGTTTGTTACCGTGAAAAAAGGCAGCAGTGCATCTTTCTCCTTGGCTGGCATTGCATGGTCTTGGGTGCATGCTGTGTGTACTCGGCCTTTGTCTCAGTGCTGGTGATTGTACGTGTGCTCTTTTTTGCAGTCATGTCTTTTCACAGAACGCCTAGGTGTTTGCAGTCACATCACCTCACTGGCCAAGGCCAGCCTTGAAGCTAGATTTTGAAACATGTCACAATAGTTAACAAAACACTTTGCCTTGGCTGGGCTCGGTGGCTCACGCCTGTAATCCCAGCACTTTGGGAAGCTGAGACAGGCATATCACCTGAGGTCAGGAGTTCGAGACCAGCCTGGCCAACATGTTGAAACCCTGTCTCTACTAAAAATCCAAAAAATTACCCAGACATGGTGATGCACACCCGTGGTTCCAGCGACTCAGGAGGCCAAGGCAGGATAATTGCTTGAACCTGGGAGGCGGAGGTTGCAGTGAGCCAAGATGGCTCCATTGCACTCCAGAGTGGGCAACAAGAGTGAAACTCCATCTCAAAAAAAAAAGGCCGAGTGCAGTTGCTCACACTTACAATCCCAGCACTTTGGGAGGCTGAGGCAGGTGGATCATGAGGTCAGGAGTTCGAGACCAACCTGGCCAACACAGGTTGAAACCCCATCTCTACTAAAAATACAGGGTGGCGCGCTCCTGTAATCTCACACTTTGGGAGGCCGAGGTGGGGGGATCATCCGAGGTCAGGAGTTCGAGACCAGCCCGGCCAACATGGCAAAACCCTGTCTCTACTAAAAATACAAAAATTAGCTGGGCGTGGTGGCACACACCTGTAGTCCCAGCTACTCAGGCGGCTGAGGCAGGAGGACCACTTGAACCTGGGAGGCGGAGGTTGCAGTGAGCCAAGACTGCACCAGTGCACTCCAGCCTGGGTGACAGAGCGAGGCTCCATCTTCAAAAAAAAAAAAGAAAATCTGCATCCCGCACCCAGTTCCCTCCAGCCACCCCCTGTCTTTGATGTACATTGTTCAGGCTGCAGTCCTGTGGGCGCAGTGAGGGGACGCACCTCAGGATGGGCGTGGAGAGGTGGGACCTGGGATCCTGGTCCGTTTGGGCAGCAGGAGGTGCAGCTCACCCACTGGGGGGTGATTTGAGTCCTGCCCTCGGTGGGCAGGAGGAGACAGACCTTACTGGCATTTACCAGCAGCCAGAGGCAGCTCACTTCCACCCCACTGGGCTGCAGAGTTGGAGGTCAGGGGGTGTCCTAGGGCCACTGCCCTGCCCAGCCTGCACCAGACCACCTGCCTCCACCTTTAGCCCCCGCCCCGCTCCACAGCAGGAGCCCCACACAGGGCCAAGCAACAGCAACACTAACCTTCTATTTTGTGTTTTTGGCCCATCCCCACTGTGACTGGAGAATTCCTCCCTGTCCCTGGTCCTGAGTGACTACTGGGGTCTCCTTATCCTCTGTGCACTGTGGACCCCATCTGCAGTTTATTATAAATGCCTGCGAATTCTTCTAGGAATTGTTCTGTTGTCTCACTCTCAAGATTAAAAAAAGGAAATAAAAGCCTTTGAAAAATCTATTAAAAGGGGAGAAAGCAGCACAGACTTTTTTTTTTGTAATTGTGGCTACACAAAAAATTGTATTATCATGTCCGTTTTTTTTCATCTTTTTTTTTTTTTTTTCCTTTTTGTGGAGAACAAGGTCTCCCTATGTTGCCCAGGCGAGTCTCACACTCCTGGACTCAAGCTATCCTCCTCCTTCTGCCTCCCTAAGAGCTGGGATTACAGGCGTGAGCCACTGTGCCTGGTGAATTATGTCCATTTTTACTGGAGGTCAGCCGTTGATATTTCATTTCATAAAACAGTTTCTTTGCCAAATTCAGGTGACTGAGAAAGAACCACACCCTTGAAGCAAAACACAGAAAACAAAACCACAGATCATCTTTCCACTTGACTTTCTCAATGAGGTCTTGGTTCCCGAAACCTTGCGGCCAAGCTTCTGTAGTTGGGTTGGATTGTAAGTGCCTTTTTTGTTTGGAAAGAGGGACCACCAATCCTGAAACCTTTCACTCCACATGTGCTGGTAGTTTCTGAGGGGGTCACCAAGGTAAGAGGAAGGAAGGTTGGGGCAGGGCCTTCAGAAGAGGGAGCCTCTCTGTCTCCTCTTTCCTGAGGCTTCTCAGATCCCAGAGCCCAGTGTTTCCTGTGGTGCACTCCATGCTCTGCTGGTTATATGTGCTTCCCCGTGACCTATTTTTTTTTTTTTTTTTTT
>NW_012101510.1:2636727-2638678 GCF_000951045.1 Mandrillus leucophaeus | reverse complement strand
TTTTGAGACAGTTTCACTCTTGTCACCCAGGCTAGAGTGCAATGGCACGATCTCAGCTCACTGCAACCTCTGCCTCCTGGGTTTAAGTGATTCTCCTCCCTTAGCTTCCCAAGTCGCTGGGACTGCATGTGTGCACCACCATGCCTGGCTAATTTTGTGTTTTTAGTAGAGGCAGAGTTCCACCATGTTGGCCAGGCTGGTCTCGAGCTCCTGACCTCAGGTGATCTGCCCCGCTCAGCCTCCCAAAGTGCTAGGATTACAGATGTGAGCCACCGCGCCCGGCTGACCCCTATGTTTATAGAAGTTTAATAAAATGAACTTCCTAAGAGATGTGTTTCCAAAAAAGAAAAATAAATTATTTTAAATTTTACATTGAGGTCTACAATCTGTCTGGAATTTTTTTTTTTTAACAAATTATATATAATTAAGGGATGCACAGTGATGTTATGATTTGTATACACAGTGCAGAATTATTGAATCAAGTTAACCAACATATCCCATTCCTTAAATATTTATTATTTTTCTTCCTGTCCAATTGCAACTTTGTACCCTTTGCTCAGTATCTCTCCATTGTCCGCCACCCTTCAGTGACTGGTAACCACATTCTACCTTGCTTCTGTGAGTTCGTTTGTTTTATTTATTTATTTAATTTAATTTATTTCTTTTGAGACGGAGTCTTGCTTTGTCACCCAGGCTAGAGTACAGTGGCGCCATCTCGACTCACTGCAACCTCCGCCTCCTAGGTTCAAGTGATTCTCCTGCCTCAGCCTCCTGAGTAGCTGGGATTACAGGCATGTGCCACCACGCCTGGCTAATTTTTGTCTGTTTAGTAGAGACGGGGTTTCACCATGTTGGCCAGGCTGGTCTCGAACTCCCGTCCTCAGGTAATCCACCTGCCTTGGCCTCCCAAAGTGCTGGAACTGCAGGTGTGAGCCACCACGCTCAGCTGTTCAGTTGTTTTAGATTTCACATAGAAGTAAGATCACACGGCCAGGTGCAGTGGCTCACACCTGTAATCTCAGCACTTTGGGAGGTCGAAGTGGGAGGATCACTTGAGTCCAGGAGTTTGAGACCAGCCTGGGCAACATGGCGAAACCCCATCTCTACAAAAATACAAAAATTAGCTGGGTGTGGTGGCACTGCCCGTGGTCCCAGCTATTCAGGAGGCTGAGTGGGAGAATCCCTTCAACCCGGGAGGTGGAGGTTGCAGTGAGTCGAGATGGCACCACTGCACTCCAGCCTGGGCGACAGAGTGAGCCTCTGTCTCAAAAAAGAAGAAGTGGGATTATGTGGTATTTGTCTTTCTGAGCCTGGCCTATTTCACTTAGCATGAGGTCCTCCAAGTTCATCGGTGTTGTTGTAAATGACAGAATTTCTTTTTTCAGGCTGATTATTATTACATTGTGTGTATATATGTGTCACATTTCCTTTGTCCATTCATCTGTTGATGGACATGGATTTATTCTGTAATTTGGCAATTGTGAATAGTGCTGCAGTGAACATGGGAGTGCACATGTCTCTTTGACATACTGATTTCAAGTTCTTAGGATATAGATTCACAAGTGGGATTGCTGAATCTGGAATTGATTTCTTTGTGTGGGTGAGGCGGGCATCTGGATAACGTTTTTGTCCACATGGATGCCCAGTTGATCCAGTGCCATTAATTGAAAAGGTCACCCTCTCCTCCACTGCACTGTGGCGTCACCACTGGCATGGATCCAATGACCTGTGTTGCGTGTGGTTCTGCTTCTGGTTAAGCCAGATGCTTTGCCCTTCCACGAATGTATGCTGCCTTAATTACTATAATTTGTCAAGCATTTTGTGACACAAAATACACAAAGCAATGATGTTTCATGTAAAGGTTTGGTATGTCTTTCCTTTTATGGTTTTTGTTATTTACATTTCATTTTCTATCTTTCTTGCTTTTACATACTTTTTTTTTTTTTTTTTT
>NW_012101510.1:2633379-2635657 GCF_000951045.1 Mandrillus leucophaeus | reverse complement strand
CTCCCGAGTAGCTGGGACTACAGGCGCCCGCCACCTCGCCCGGCTAGTTTTTTGTATTTTTAGTAGAGATGGGGTTTCACCGTGTTAGCCAGGATGGGCTTGATCTCCTGACCTCGTGATCCGCCCGTCTCGGCCTCCCAAAGTGCTGGGATTACAGGCTTGAGCCACCGCGCCCGGCCTAGTTTCTTTCAGGATACAGAGGTGTGTTTGCTGCTTTTTGTGCTACGTGGATTAAGATCTGAGACTGTTCTCAGAGAAGCATCTAGAAATGTCAGGCCCTGACTGGGTTGGCAATAGTAGTTGGGGAAATCTCAACCACCAAGACGTTGAAGAGTCAGACAGAGTGGTTGCCTTTAGCACAGAGGTGCTTTTTGAGGGCATTCTCCATTTTTGCTCTGAGATTTTAGGGGAAGAAATCTCTGGGCTTTCAGATCTTCGTATCTAGAGGCCACTGTGAAGCCAACTCAGCTGACCCGTGGACATCTCTGATGCAGCTGTGTCACTTTTCCTGTCTCAGGAACCAGCTGCTACTCTCGAAACCTGGACTATGCCCGGCTGCGGAAGATTGCAGATGAGAACGGGGCGTATCTCATGGCGGACATGGCACACATCAGCGGGCTGGTGGTGGCTGGCGTGGTGCCCTCCCCATTTGAACACTGCCACGTGGTGACCACCACCACTCACAAGACCCTGCGAGGCTGCCGAGCTGGCATGATCTTCTACAGGAAAGGTGTGCTCCCGAATGTTGGGTACAGACGGGTACCGTGGTTTACATTTCTCCTGTGGGGGTTCAGATTCAGTTGAGGGAGCTGGGAAAAACTCTGACCTGGGATCCCTGGAAAATCTTAAGATCCCAGTCCCTTGAAGAGCTGCTTAGGAAGGAGCAGTGACAGGCTTCACAGAAAGGATTCCCGGCGGGGCGTGAGGGCTCACGCCTGTAATCCCAGCACTTAGGGGGGCCGAGGCGGGCGGATCCCAAGGTCAGATCGAGACCATCCTGGCTGACACGGTGAAACTCCGTCTCTACTAAAAACACAAAACATTAGCCGGGTGTGGTGGTGGACGCCTGTAGTCCCAGCTACTTTGGAGGCTGAGGCAGGAGAATGGCGTGAACCCGGGAGGCGGAGCTTGCAGTGAGCCGAGATCGCGCCACTGCACTCCAGCCTGGGCGACAGAGCGAGACTCCGTCTCAAAAAGAAAAAGAAAAAAAAAGAAAGGATTCCCCAGAAGGAGGCCGTCAGCCACAGCTCCTGCTTCACTTTTGTGCATCCAGGTCCTAGGAACACAGGAGGGGGATCAGCAACCACTACGTGTTAGGATGGTGCCGGTCGCTGAACTAATCCTTCCCTCGAGAGGCAGGTGTTTGGATGAAAGGAGGGTACATGGCTGGCTGGGGGCTACTGGGAGGCCTCACAAGGCTGCATTATTCTGGTAAACTTACAGTGGTCCGTCATGTTTCTTAAAGAGAAAGACTCACGGTAGTCAGACTAGAAGACATGGATGTATAAACATTAATATCATTTTAGTGAAGGTTTTTCTTTCCGTTACCTTATAACCTACCCCTAGGCACTCCCTTTATTTTCGAATTCCCTTACCTGGGAAAGCCTGTTAGTGGTCAGGTCATCATTTAGCCTGTGGTGAGACTTGATGCGCCAACTTTGTATTGGCAGAGACACCAGCCCACTGGTGACTATATTACTCTTACCTGATGCAGGGTCTTCTTGGCCAGCCCCTGGCTGGCACTAGACACAGCCACATGCCCCCTCAGCTTCTCAACACCCATTGCCTCTCTGCTCCTCTGAGCAAATTCTTTAGCTGTGCTGATGTTTCTGAGGCAGGTAGCCATTCCCGCCTGCCCAGGAGTCATTTGTTTTTTTCCCCCACTGTGTGTTGATGTGATTCATTTCACCCAGTGCTGAAGGATTCTGGAGCCAGCCTGTCAGAGCAAATACTTGCTCCACTGCACACCCGCTGTATGACTTTGGGCTGGTTGTGCAGCCTCTCTGTGCCTCATTTCTTCACCTCTAGAGTGGGGACTGTAATAATAGTACCTGTCCCTTTGGACTGTTCTTTTGAGGATTAAATGAATTTATGTAAAGTGATTAGAGCAGTTCTTGGCTTACTAAAAGCTCTAGATAGATGTTAATTGTTACAGATTATGCCTGAATAGTAGCTATTATTGATGGTTAACTTTTTCTCAGAAAGGAACCTTGTTCTCCATCTTCAGCCACATGAGCTTTGTCTTCAGCACATCTTGGAGACTCTTTTTTTTTGAGAC
>NW_012101510.1:2630062-2632661 GCF_000951045.1 Mandrillus leucophaeus | reverse complement strand
GCAATGGCGCAATCTCGGCTCACTGCAACCTCCGCCTCCTGGGTTCAACCTGTTCTCCTGCCTCAGCCTTCCAAGTAGCTGGAATTACAGGTGTCTGCCACCATACCCAGCTGATTTTTGTATTATTAATAGAGACAGGGTTTCACTATGTTGACCAGGCTGGTCTTGAACTCCTGACAGTTGATCCACCTGCCTCAGCCTCCCAAAGTGCTGGGATTACAGGCGTGAGCCACCACGCCTGGCCACATGGACATTTCTTTAAGGAAAGATGTCCAGGGCAAATTCTTGAATTCTTGGTTACAATGTTAGTGGAGGGAAATTTCTGTCCTTTCTTTTTTCTTTCTTTTTTTTTTTTTTGAGACAGAGTGTCACTGTGTCACCCAGGCTGGAGTGCAGTGGCGTGCTCTCAGCTCACTGCAACCGTTGCCTCCCGGGTTCAAGCGATTCTTCTGCCTCAGCCTCCTGAGTAGCTGGGACTACAGGTGCACACCACCACGCCCGAGTAATTTTTGTGTTTTTAGGAGAGATGGGGTTTCGCCATGTTGGCCAGGCTGGTCTCAAACTCCTGACCTCGTGATCCACCCGCCTTGGCCTCCCAAAGTGCGGGGATTACAGGTGTGAGTCACCGCGTCTAGCCTGTCCTTTCATTTTTAAGGCCTTGTTATAGTCGTGTTAAAAAGAGATGCCATCAGAGGAGGCAGGTGGACAGCTGAGGTGCTGAAACCAGCATTCTAGCCAGAGTCATCCATGATGTCCTCGTTTCCAAAGAATAAGGATACTGGTCTGCCCTCAGGAGGCAAGGGCCCCCGTCTGCTCCGCTGTGTTACAAACCAGTTCTCCATGCCAGGATAAAGGCCAGGCTTGTGCTTGATACTTCCCTGGCCAGTCTGGGTTTGAGCCTAAAACGAAAAAGAGGGGACACCCCATATGATCCCATTGTGATGTTTTTCTTCCTCTAGGAGTGAAAAGTGTGGATCCCAAGACTGGCAAAGAGATTCTGTACAACCTGGAGTCTCTTATCAATTCTGCTGTGTTCCCTGGCCTGCAGGGAGGTCCCCACAACCACGCCATTGCTGGTAAAACATCATCTGCTTCTGCTCATCCTGTGGCCCCTAATTCCCATCTCACCTGTCCTCCAAAATCGTGTGCCAGGACTTCCACGCTGGGGAAAAAGTTGGAGGGCTGTCTCTGTCCGGGAGATGCTAACACAGAGTAGAGCATGGTTGAGACTGGCCTAAGGTAGGGACAGTAGGGAATGGCGTCCACTCCATGTATACGGCCACCCAGAGGCAAACCTGTGGGTCAGGCTGGGTTTTGTAAAGTACATAGAGCCCTCTTAGGGAAGGAATCTGACAGTTAGGAGAGGGCAAAGCACAGGTGAGAGAGATTGGGGTCCAAACCCTGCAGGATGAGCCCCCTTGCCCTTGATGGACCTGGCCTGTGGTGGTGGAGGCCCCTGTGTCTGAGCCTCCCACCCTGCACCAGTGCCATATCAGTGACTCCTGAGTCAGATTCCATGACTGCCCAGCAGGTTCTCATTGACTTGTTCTTTTTCTCTTTGTACAAGTAGCTTAGGACATTTGTGATGACTCAAGAGTTATCCCACTGCCTTCGTGGAACAAGGACATTGGTAGAACTCATTCCCGCTAAGGGGCTCAGGATGAAGGTGTAGCTTCTCGGTCAGGAGACGCACGAGCACTTCTAGAGAGGAACCTGGGGACAGCAGCGATCAGGAGATATTGGGCATAAGGGGTGGAAGGAGCTGGGGTCCCAGGCGTGTTCTCATGTTCTCCCATCACACCTACACACTTGGCACCCACAGCTGCTTCAACTCTGGGATGCAGGGATCACCCCATACCCAGCTGCTCTGGACGGCCTTTCCAGTTGTTTTCACAAGTATCGATAGGCGGCTCTGTGCGGGATGCAGGTCTGTGGCTTCTCCTTACCCTGCATTCTCTGTGTCCCTTGAAGCAGCCCTCAGGACTGAATGCAAGGTACCAGATGAGTCTAAACGGTGGTGCAGGGTAGGACGAAGGCTGCACCTCCTACCTGCGCTCTGACCTGAGAGAGCTGCATAATCTGGCGTCAGAGCATCAGCTCTTAGGGCTGCTAAGTAATCATTTTCACACATCAAGATTAAAAAGGATGTAAAATCCATCTTGCTTTACAGCTTTGGTATGGTAATGTTAGCACAGAACTTCCACGCTTAGGGGAACTTCCACGCTTAGGGAAACTTCCACGCTTACCTCAACAGCAGTTCCTCAGAGAAGCATATCAGCTGGGCGCAGTGGCTCATGCCTATAATCCCAGCACTTTGGGAGGCTGAGACGGGCGGGTCACTTGAGCCCAGGAGTTTGAGACCAGCCTGGCCAACATGGAGAAACCGCATCTCTACTAAAAATATAAAAAATTAGCCAGGCATGGCCGGGTGCAGTGGCTCACGCCTATAGTCCCAGCACTTTGAGAGGCCGAGGTGGGTGGATCACTTGAGGTCAAGAGTTCCAGACCAGGCCGGGCGCAGTGGCTCATGCCTGTAATCCCAGCACTTTGGGAGGCCGAGGCCGGCAGATCACGAGGTCAGGAGATTGAGACCACGGTG
>NW_012101510.1:2624326-2625691 GCF_000951045.1 Mandrillus leucophaeus | reverse complement strand
GTGGATCTCCGTTCCAAAGGCACAGACGGTGGAAGGGCTGAGAAGGTGCTAGAAGCCTGTTCTATTGCCTGCAACAAGAACACCTGCCCAGGTGAGAATCATCCTTGGCCTTCTCCTTCACTCCTCTCCCATCTGCATTTCTTCTGGCCAAAGTTGTAGCTGATGAAGATACTGGCTCTGGAGACAGACCTCAGATAAAAACTGGAGTGGGGATGGGGTACGGTGGCTCACGCCTGTAATCCCAGCACTTTGGGAGGCCGAGACAGGTGGATCACTTGAGGTCAGGAATTCAAGACCAGCCTGGCCAAAATGGTGAAACCCTGTCTCTACTAAAAATAGAACAATTAGCTGGGCATGGTGGTGCATACCTCTAATCCCAGCTACTCGGGAGGCTGAGGCAGGAGACACACTTGAACCTGGGAGGCAGAGGTTGCAGTGAATGGAGATTGTACCACTGCACTCCAGCCTGGGCAACAGAATGAGACTCTAACAAACAAACAAACAAACAAAAAACTGGGCTGGGCACGGTGGTTCACGCCTGTAATTCCAGCACTTTGGGAGGCCGGGGTGGGTGAATCACGAGGTCAGGAGATTGAGACGGCTAATGGTGAAACCCCGTCTCTACTAAAAATGCAAAAAATTAGCCGGGCGTGGTAGCACACGCCTGTAGTCCTAGCTACTCGGGAGGCTGAGGCAGAAGAATCGCTTGAACCTGGGAGGCAGAGGCTGCAGTGAGCTGAGATCACACCATTGCACTCCACCTTGGGCGACAGAGTGAGACTGTCTCAGGAAAAAAAAAAACTGGAGCAGGGGCGGGGACCATACCTTGGCTGTCTCTCGGCTGCGCCTTTGTACTTGGCCCTGACCCTGCCAGGGATCAAAAAGACTGATGTGGAGCCGCTGGAGGTGGTACATTCATTAGATGAGGGAGGTCAGGGCCTCTGGAATCCAGAGGCTGCATTTTTCTCTGGGTTGTTAACAAAATATTGATGACGCATCTCAGACCCAGACAGATGTTAACCTCATTTTTAGGAGCAAGGGGCACATCAGACCACTTTGTGTACTAGTAATTAAGTAAGAATGGCCAAAACGTGGTTGTGCCTCCTTGTGCCTTGCGTTCTATTTTAGTTTCTGAATCAGTTGTACTCTCCTTGCTGCAGACAGCCGGTATCCTCAGTCCAGTTCTCTTTTGCCCACATGTCCCTTTTTAAATGCACCATTGTCACAGTGGTGACAATGTGGCTTAGGGACAGAGCCCCATTTATCTTGTAGGTGACAGAAGTGCTCTGCGGCCCAGTGGACTGCGGCTGGGGACCCCAGCACTGACGTCTCGCGGACTTTTGGAAAAAGACTTCCAAAAAGTAG
>NW_012101510.1:2619593-2622236 GCF_000951045.1 Mandrillus leucophaeus | reverse complement strand
CTCTGGAATTTAAAGTTTATCAGCACCAGGTGGTGGCCAACTGCAGGGCTCTGTCTGAGGCACTGATGGAGCTGGGCTACAAAATAGTCACAGGTACAGACACAGGTGGTGTTCAGCAGGCCTGTTCTTGTGGTTGCATTAGGGCTTGCTCCTCAGTTTCTGCAACCGGCATGTGGCCCAGGCTCTGCTGCTGCAGCTGCAATGACTGGGGCCCACCTTGGGAGGAGGTCAGCCTCACCTCCAGCTGGAAATCCTCCCCCTGCCTCAGACCAGCCAGCTGCCCCCTTGGGTGAGCCACAGATGTTGGGAATAGTGGCTATCATTGGTCACCAGCATAAGGACTGCATGTCCTCAGAACAGCTTTGCAGGAGGATGACCTGAGGCTCACGAGAGGTTGGACTGTAGTGGTCACACACCCGGTAGGTGGCAGAGCCAGGACTCTGTGGTGATGCCTGGCACTGTGCCATGGGAGTGTCTTCTCTCACCCCGCTGAGCTGGGGGTGCACGGACTGTCCCCTCCCAGTTTGCTGCATGTTCCTGGGGAGTTGGCTTGCTATAGCCATGTTTGGATCTGTACATTCTGGAGCTGCGGGCTGTGAATGAGATGGACTTCCCAGGTCAGGGCCCCACTGTGGGGTGCCATCCACCTCACAGCCACTGCAGGTTTCCATGGGGAGAGCGCATTCTTTTTGGCGGGCAGCATACTCGATCCTCCTGAGGAAGGGCGACTTGATACCGAGTCCCACGAGACTGCCGGTTGTGCTAGCAGTGGTGTGGTCCAGGAATGTGGGTCCTGCTGTGTGTAGACCTGAGTGCCCACTCTCTGCACCATGCCCTTTGCCCTTTACAGGGATCACAGGACCCCTGGTCTAAGGAGTGGGGCTCCCACCCAATCCTGCGTGTGCGGCAGCGCCTGGAAAGGCTGGGCCAGTGGTGTCTCCTCAGCAGTACCAGCCACACCCTCTTTTATGTTCTACTTCACTTACTTTCTGTTCTCCCTTCATCCTCCATGTCTTCAAATAACAAAGCCCAAGAAGTCCTCATGTGGACTGTGACCTTCAGGGTGCTTTAGCTCAGGAGTCCGCAACCTCCAGGCCATGGACTAGTACTAGTTTGTGGCCTGTTAGGAACCTGGCTGCATAGTACGAAGTGAGCGGGGCCGAGAGCATTGCCACCTGAGCTCTGCCTCCTGTCAGATCAATGGCAGCATTATATTCTCACAGGAGCTGAACCCTGTTGTGAACTGCATGTGTGAGGGATCTAGGTTGGGCCTCTTTAGAGAAACTATCTTTTTTTTCCTTCTGATTATACCTGCATCCTTCTGAGAATCTAATGCCCGATGATCTGAGGCAGAAGTTTCATCCCAAAACCATCCCCCGATGCCATCCATGGAAAAACTGTCTTCCACAGTTCCTGGTGCCAAAAAGGTTGGGGACCACTGCTTTAGGTCCTTGTTTCTCAAACTTGGATGTGCACACCACCCCTGGGGCTGCTGGTACGATGCAGATTCTGACCAGGTCTTGGGTGATGCTGGTCTGGGAGCCACCCTTGGAGTTGTGAGGGTTTAGGCCATAGTCCCTGTCACCATGGGCATCTCATGGCATGGGCCTGCCCTCTCCCTGGTGACTTTGTCATTGTCACTCTACCCTCTGAGGCCCCGATGCACACGGCTGAAATAGATAATGCTTGTGAATGCCCGCTTTGGTGCCTGGCACTGTGAGAAGCACTGTGTCCGGTATCTTACTTAAACCTCGTGACAGCCCTGTGAATTATTGGTGTTTTTGTTACAAATGGGCATCTGAGGTTTCACAATGTTGAGCTGCCTGCCTAAAGCCACACAGCAAGTGGGTGGGCACAGCTGGGGGGATGCAAAGCCAAGCTGGAGCCCTAGCTCGCCCGCATCTTCAAAGGGATCCCTGCAACACAGCCCAGAAGCAGAGGCCCTAGTGCTGTCAGCACCCAAGGCAATACCCCGGCTTAATGGAGGTTCAGAGTGGAAGGATCCTCCTGTGTGACCTCGGACCAGGTGCAGAAAACTCTGTTAGCCTTGCTGTTGTCACCTGACCACTCTGATAATACCATCAGCCTCACGGGATCCGGGAAAAACCTACCACAGGCTACAGTGTCTGGCACCTAATGTGCTCCGTGAGCATGCCCCTTACCCCCCAGACAAAGTAACTTGAACCACTGCCCGATACGCATGCTGCCTTCGGGGTGAGCCTTTACCATCAATGTTAGAGAAATGCCCAAGCAACGTGTCAGAGAAACAAGACAGGAGCAGCCTGGGGAAGCTGTCCCTTCCCAATGGGAATGTCAGGCCCTCTGCTGTATGATCAGTTACCCCTTTCAAAAGTGCTCTAGCCTTCCTTTCACGTTCTTAGGCACGCACATCTCTCGTGGGCATTAAGAGTCCCAGGCCATGTGGTGGGGGTGCTCACCTTCCTGACCTCATCTGCTTTGGCCGCCTTCACCCTTGCCTTCATGTCACAGATTCCTTCACGGCATAGAATTAGCCTGCATTTCTATGTGTCCAAATTTGTTTCCAGGTGGTTCTGACAACCATTTGATCCTCGTGGATCTCCGTTCCAAAGGCACAGACGGTGGAAGGGCTGAGAAGGTGCTAGAAGCCTGTTCTATTGCCTG
>NW_012101510.1:2600135-2618331 GCF_000951045.1 Mandrillus leucophaeus | reverse complement strand
AGGTGACAGAAGTGCTCTGCGGCCCAGTGGACTGCGGCTGGGGACCCCAGCACTGACGTCTCGCGGACTTTTGGAAAAAGACTTCCAAAAAGTAGCCCAGTTTATTCACAGAGGTAAGGATAAACTTTTGGAAGTTGCCACATCTTATTGTATTTAGTTTCTGATTGTGATGAGTAGCTGAGATCCTGCCACTGAAAGACAATTCTGCACCAAGGCTGAGTGTTGGGGTGGGAGACAGCAAAAAACACTTACGTAAATCACCTTGTCTGAGAGGTTTATAAATTTGGGCTACCCAGGACATCTAAGGGTGGGTGCATCCGAGAGTAACTGAGGTAAGCATGGAGACCTTGTGCCCTGCCGCGCTCCCCAGCTGGGGGACATTCTGGCAGTTGTGCCTCGGCCCCCAGCCATTGCGCCTCACTTGGTGTGTGGTGTGGGGTGACTCACTTGTGTCTTGTCGCACAGGGATAGAGCTGACCCTGCAGATTCAGAGCGACATTGGTGTCAGAGCCACCCTGAAGGAGTTCAAGGAGAGACTGACAGGGGATAAGTACCAGGGGGCCGTGCAGGCTCTCCGGGAGGAGGTTGAGAGCTTCGCCTCTCTCTTCCCTCTGCCTGGCCTGCCCGACTTCTAAAGGAGCCGGTCCGCTCTGGACCCGCCTGGCGCCACAGAGGAAGCCGCCTGCCGGGGGACCCCACTTGAGAAATGGATGAGCTGCTCCACAGGGGAACCGTTGACACTTGGGCCCTCTGACGGGGTTTCTTTTGGACTTTTTTCATATTTTCTTCACAAATCAAAATTTGTTTAAGTCTCACTGTTAGTAATTCTGGGACAGGTTATTAATTAAAGGATTTAAATTTGAACCTGGCTTTCTCACAGCTGGATATAATTCTAGAAAAATAAAATACTATGTAGCCACTTGGCCATAATCATTTAGACCGTGGTGTAGGGCAAAGCTATTAGGAAGATTCTAGCATTTTACTCTCCCTGGCTTTCCTCCACCTTGCTGCAACAGAGAGGAAATGCCCATGTCCACAGCTTGTACACACTGCCCCTCTCACTATCGTGTTATCCAGTGGCATGCCAAAGGAGAACTGAATTCGCCTCTGAACCTTCTGCTGTAAATCAGAAGTGTATGTTAGCCAAGTGCACACAAGATGTACCCAGTATGGTGGGAGGGTTTTGCTTTCAGTAACTCATAAAGTGTGGTGTAGCAATGGTCTCCTCCCTCCATCCTGGGAAGTCGCAGTCCCATCCTGGTGTGAGAATCAACCAGGCTCTCCTGCTCCACCTGAGATAACCAACTCCTTCCCGTAATCAGGAAGCCAAATGTCACCTTCCCAAAGAAACTTTATTTTCACGTAGCTGAAGTGCAAAACATAGATGACCATTTTTAATAAGCACAATCAAATTTTTAACCACAGAATGTCTACAAGAATTATAGCTTTAAAAAATACAACCAATTTTCATATTTCAAAAATATTTGAACTCAAATAAATTAATTTCTTAAAAAGTACACTTCTCATACTATGTGTTTGGCATTGACTCTGGTTAACTCTTGTGCAGCAACACCTACGAGATGCTATCACACACGCGCCAGCCGCACTCTGCACCAGCCGCTGCAACAACTGCAGCTCATGTGGTGGCGGGGACTCACATTCACAAGACGGGACGGGAACATGCAGTAATAAAATAGCTTTTTAAAAAATAACACATATGAATTCATCACATAGGACTATGCTTTTCACTGCAACCTTGAAGGTGGCATTTATCTCAATCTGTGACTCCAGCTATTTAGTGGCAGACAATCCCCGTGAGGCAGCCTGCGGTCCCACCTTGTAGGTGGCAGTCCCTGCAATCTGGGGTCTAGCCTGTTGGCGTTTGCTTTATTGTGGGTGGAGCAGCTGCTACAGAATCCGTGAGTTGTGGGTGACTCAACTTATTTCTGCTACCAAAAGAAATGAGTGACCAGTCCCTACATTTCTGCTACCAAAGTGGTCTTCAATTCAGGGGCCTGAACCCTCCCCAGCTGGAGACAAGCTGCCATCTCCAGGGCTCGCTGTGTACAGCCTCCACTCTTGAGCTGAATAAGCACTCCCAAGAAGCTGGGCCCCTACCAACAGATTAATTGGCTGCAGAGTGTTCATCCCCTCCCCACACCCCCATCCACTCTTGCCGCCTCCTTGCCACTGCTTTAACCAAACCTTAATGAGGTAAGGCCAGGTTAGGTCAGGGCTCGAAGGAGAATGGACTCAGGAAAACTTAGTTTGCCCAGTCTTGTCAGCTGAGATTGGTTTTGCTTTCCAGCCAGAAGTAGAAACTTGATGCTTTTTCCTGTTTGCAGTGTTAAAACCGTATCTCCAGTTTTATTATGTTCCATCACAGTATTGGGGCAAAGCCAGAAAGCTGGCTGGTTTACTTCAAAGCACAAACCAAGGCACTGTCTTCTGTGCTTTTCGGGGAGGTGGGAACGTAAAGGAGACTGCCCACTATAGGGGCTCAGTTCCCCCAAAGGCCTTGCACACCTTCTGATAAACCCCCTGGCTGAGACAATGCTACTGGCTGTGCAGACAAAGACGTGACAGCAGCACTAGACGCTGACCCAACATGCAGTGCTGGGCCTGGGCGGTGGGGCATGTTCAGCACGCGGGCAGCAGTCAGCGCATGCAAGACATTCAGTGAGCAGAGGGCTGCCCTCGGCCTCCAACTGCAGCCGCCCTGGTGCGTGAAATGAAATTGGTGGGCCTTCCTAGGATTGTGAAATGGGACTTGTCGTTTGTGTGAGGTTGAAATCTACTATACTTTGAATATGGCAACTGTTTTCCACCACTGAAGCAAAGAAGGTAAAGGCCAGATGGAGAATGAAAGGTAAAGTACTGCAGTCTATTTCCAAATTCGGGAGCAATGTGTGTAACTTCAACTGTTGGAGTAAATGAGGTATGGAAAAGCCACAATTTCTAAAATCCCAAGGTTCCACCAAAGGAGTGAGGTTCCTGGGGAAACAGGCGTGAGGCAGCAGCTCAGGCTGATGTGTCCTGTGCGATATAAAAAGCTGTGGCCTGATCTCTAAAGTGGGGCTTTTGAAAATGACCAGTCCACAACTACCTGCGTAGCTAGTTTAACCTAGACTGCTTCAGAAACGAGGGAGGGGGATAATGGACTGGAGGAAAAGCTTGACACAAAACTCAAGACAACCAGTTTCAGTACCTGGGCCCTCAAAGCAACAGTGAGGACTGAGGAAGTAGCAAGGGGCACTGATGTCATCTATTTTCTGGGAAGTGTTATTTTTAATGGTTTCATTAAAAACTGATTAACCTTCTACTGGAAGAATACCTCAAATGAAAATTCTTTTTTTTTTTTTTTGAGACGGAGTTTTCGCTCTTGTTGCCCAGGCTGGAGTACAGTGGTGCAGCCTCGGCTCACTGCAACCTCTGCCTCCCAGGTTCAAGTGATTCTCCTGCCTCAGCCTCCCAAGTAACTGGGATTACCCGCACTCACTACCAGACCTGGCTAACTTTTTTTGTATTTTTAGTAGAGACAGGGTTTCACCACGTTAGCCAGGCTGGTCTCGAACTCCTAACCTCAGGTGATCCGCCCGCCTCGGCCTCCCAAAAGTATTGGGATTACAGGCATGAGCCACCACGCCAGGCCTCAACTGAAAATTCTTGATGAGATTAGTCCCACTGCATAGTAGGTTTCAGTCCCCCAGAGTGAAGGGGGCATAGGGAGGGGCAGGGCTTCCCAGTGTTAACTGCCTCTGCCCAAGTTATGACTCAGTCCTGGTACCACTTCAAGATCCCTTTGAAAGGAAACATACTTTGCATCAAGTAATCCTTTGAAACTGCCACATTGAAAAGTTAGTTTTTAACCCAAATATAAATCTGGGAGCTCAAACACTAGTCACGAAGCCATCTTTACTTAATGAAGAACAACCTTGAGGGAGACTGGCCCTGCTTGCCACTTCTATGGCTGCCCCTGAGACAGTCTGTTCTGTTCATGCCCCAGCAGCCTTTTGCCTTAGGTCTCAGGACCTTCCGAACCACCCTTGAAAGTGTGTGCCAGCAAATACCCCAAGTGGACTTCTACTTAGGACCACTTGAGTGCACAGCTTCAGCTTCTAGAAGGCCAAGTGTGGCTGCAATTCAGGATCTGCCCCAAACTCATGAGCCTTTCCCAAGTTTCCCAGGCAAGAGTATGAGCTGTGAATTTCTGTGTTAGGGACAGGAATGCCACAGTGGTGGGGCCAATGATCACTTTCTGACCTTCCTGCCTTCTCAGATAAAATGTTGCACAGTTATGGCCATGGAGGCGTAAGTAGACAGCAATTAGCCAGCCAGTGAGAAAACAAATCAGCATCTAGAACAGGAGGAGGGGGAGCCGTACAGATAAGAGAGCCCATGATGAGAAGCAGGCTCCCTGCACAGCCTCTGCCTCCGGCGCAAGTAACAGACGTTTCACATTTAAAGGCTGCCAAGGTATTGCTGGCGACTCTCCTGTCTGTGAACATGTGCAACGGGCACAGGTACAGAGAACCAATGAGATGTAGGCAGCGCCATCTGCCACAAAAGGTTCTCCATCACAGCCCCAGGAGCAAAATCAAACACCTCTGGTGGGAACAAGGACCCTGAACAGAAGCCAACGGCTGGAGCCAACGGGCCATGCCCTTACAATGAGGACTTGGACAAGGAGGGAACCACTGGAGTGATGTGATGCAAGCCCTCTTTGGTCACTCTCGGCTTCCACCGGGGTCTCTGCCTCCTTGATGAGAAGAGAAGCTGGCTGGCTCCGTGATGACCTCGAGTGCGTACTACAGGCCGATGGGCAGGCCGGGCCTCAGCAGTAGGCGCCAACAGATGCACACCCAGGGCTGATTCAGGTCCATTTCAGCACAATTTTTGTGGAACAAATCAAAGAAGCAGTAATACCCAGAGCTGTCCCCACTTAGGGAATAAAATTTTCAAGGCTGCAAGAAACCCTCTGTCTACAAACCAGTGGCCATTGCCTAAGGAGGCTCGGGGAGGCCAGGGGATCACTGTCAGTGGGACAGGTGCTGAACCAGGGGTGTCTCCTTCCCAGTCTCAAACTTGTCCTCAGAAGGGAGACTCAACTGGGGATGGCCACGAGCTGTGGTGACTGAGGTGCACACAGCCTCCCAAAGGCAGAACCTGAAGAGCGTCACGTGGTAGCTCATCCAGGAAATCCAGCCATTTGAGTTCTCATCGGCTGGGCTGACCACCTGCACCAGCTGACTAAACAGAACCGTGCTGTCCAGTGCCCACGAGACCCAGTGAGAGGTAGTGAAGTGGTTGCAAAGGTTTGTGTGGGTGGGAGCTGCAGTGTGGCCTCTGCCATGTTCACACGGGTCTGCAGACCTTCCCCACGAGGACAGTCAGTGCTCACGCACTCTGGCCAGCAGGAGCCAGTGGGCCACCCAGGAGGGCTGTTGACTGCTCCTCCCTTGCGTGGCGGGGATGGCCTCATGGCACCTCAGCCCTGCTCTGCCTGCTGTGCTCTCCAGCCCCCAGGTGGTGCTCACCATTGGCTTTGGTCACTTGTGCCCGCTTCACACGGGGACTAGGGAACACTCTGCTCGTTCCTGGCGAAAGAGTGTAGGGGGTGAGTCCCAAGGCCCGCTCACAGGCATTTCTCTCCCAGGTAAAGGTGGTGAGGACAGGGGACAGGGTGCTGTTCACGCTCTGTGGCCCTGAGGCCAAGGCTGCATGTTTCCCACAACCCAAAGGGTGGCAGCCTTTCTCCCTCCCACTGGCTGGTCCAGGGCCTCCCCTGGGACAGCAGGCTCCAGGAGGCAAATAAAGGTCTGCATCTGGGTCTGAAGGAGGTGATGGGTGTTCTGCCCTCCTGTTTTCCATCAAACCACAACAGTTACCGAGCTGCCGCCCTCGCTCATTTTGCCACTCAAGTGTCCGGCAATGCTGAATATGGTCAGTGTGCTCCTCCCATCAGGTTTTGGCCTTCCTGCCCTCACCCTACCCCACCAAGGGACTGGTGGCTTCCCTTCTGCCCTGGCTGCCAGTCCTCAGAAAACCAAGGCCCCCTCTACATCCAGGGGCCTCTCTTCACCAGGGAGCCGAATGTAGCTGTCACCATCCCTCCAGATGCCTTTAGAGGGACCCAGGCTCCACTTCTGCCCACGTCCAATTTGAAAACTACCAGGAGCCACGTGGGAACCATGCTGCCAGACACCAGAAACCTAAACAGTCCAGTTCAGGCAACTGTTTGGTCATGCCAACCCCTCCCCTCCCCATACCCTGAGTCACAGGTCTTGGTCACAGTGGCTGGGACCGACCTCAGATTTTATACAAAAAGCTGGGGACATAGTCAAACCTGAGCATGGGGTGGCTGGTCCCTGGAGATTCCTGCATGTAGTGCAGCTTCAGCAGCTCAGCCAGGTACTGGACCACCCTGACATCCTCATTCACCAGACCCAGGGTCAGCTTTAGGAAGCTCGCCTGGCGGCTGGCTAGCAGCTCCGCTGTCTCCTTGTCGTGCGTAGGCAGGTGCAGGTGGTGGCAGAAGGTGTAGAGGAAGGCCTTAGAGCAGAGCTGAGTGAGCATGCTCTGGACATGCAGGTAGTAGGTGCTGCCCCGCTTGATCTGTGTGCGGTGGTCTGCCAGGCGGGGCACTAGGGTGCCTCTGTAAAGGGGGCAGCGCAGGGTTTTGTTGTCAAGGTCCAGGATGCTCATGTAGCGGCTGTAGCGACTCAGGGCATGAAGGGTACCGGCACCGGCAGGGGAGGCCACTCTGAAACAGACAGGCCAAGGTCAGGAGGAAGGGCAAGGGCCGGGAAAGTGGAGGCAGAAGCTTGGGAGGTGAGGCCTCCTGTCCCCAGGCCAGCATCCACCTAGCCAGCATGCACTGGCTCTTCCTGGAAGACAAATCTGATCATCGTGATCTTCAAAGGGCTCCTCACCACTCTTATGGTCAAGGTCAAACGCAGTGGGTGGCCCACAAAGCCCTTTCTGGTCTAATTCCTGCTGAATGGACTCTTTTTTGGAGCCCTGACAAGCTTTCAGTGGGGCCTCAAAATTAGAAACCTCTTTGTTCAGGCCGGGTGGCTCACGCCTGTAATCCCAGCACTTTGGGAGGCCGAGGCGGGTAGATCACGAGGTCAGGAGATTGAGACCATCCTGGCTCACGTGGTGAAACCCCGTCTCTACTAAAAATACAAAAAATTAGCCGGGCGTGGTGGCGGGCGCCTGCAATCCCAGCTACTTGGGAGGCTGAGGCTGGAGAGTGGCGTAAACCTGGAAGGTGGAGCTTGCACTGAGCCGAGATCGTGCCACTGCACTCCAGTCTGGGCGACAGAGTGAGACGCTGTCTCAAAAACAAAACAAACAAACAAACGAACAAACAAAACCTCTTTGTTCTGCCTGAAATAACCTCTCTCCCTCTTGTACCCATATTCAGCCTTCCCCAAGCCTCTCCTGCTTTCTCGCTGTGACCTTGGCCAAATTCATTAACCTCTCGGAGCCTCATCTATAAGATGGAGATAACAGTTCCTACTGTCTTTATTTACAGACAGGGTCTTGCTCTGTTGCCCAGGCCGGCATGCAGTGGCACAATCGTGACTCACTGCAGCCTTCACCTCCGGGGCTCAAGCAATCCTCCCACCTTGGCCTCCCAAGTAGTTGGTACTACAGGCGTATGCCACCACGCTCGGGTAATTTTTTGCAGAGAAGAAAGCTTGCTATGTTTCCCAGGCTGGTATTGAACCGCTGGGCTCAAGTGATCCTTCTGCCTTAGCCTCCCGAAGATTTAGGATTATAGGCATGAGCCACTGTACGGGCCAGTTACTACTATTACATCCCTCATGGGGTCGCTGTGGAGACAAAATGAGTGATGTTTAGGACAATGCTGTCCTCAGTAGGCGCTGTCATCACTATCACTACTTTTAGCCTAGCACTGACCAGTGGGGTGACTGCTGTTTGTTCACTGGCTTCTCCCCACTGAACAAGGAGCTCCAAGATTCTAGAGTCCCAGAACTGCATCTGATCTGGTCTCATGCCCCAATGCCTGGCACATCAGAGCCAGGAAAGCCAGTATTCACTCGGTGAGGGGAGTGGTTCCTTAAACATCCTCCTGGAGCAGCTTCCTCAGAGCAGCAGGGACTGCCCTGTAGGGCCTGGACATTTAGGGTTTATGTCAGACAGGTATGGTGTAAAAAGGACTGACGGTGACTTGGGACCAAGGTAATCTCATAGTACTTTTCCCTTCCTGGGTTTTATCTTCTTGTACATTTAACAATCATTTACAGAGCATCTGTAACATCCCGGCATTGCCCTGAGAGCTAACCCTGTAATGAAGAATGACCTAGAACTCTTGTCCTGCATGAGCTCAGTCTGACTGGGAAGAAATGTGCACAAGTACAGCAAAGTGAAGGGAGATGAGGTCTCATTCTCCTTGAGAAAGGTTGTAGTTGGGAAGACCTGGGGGATTTGTAGAGGTACCTTAGAACTGGCCCTCAGAAGCACAGAGGGCTCTAGGGACTGAGGAGGGTGTGGCAGACCAAGGCAAAAGCAAGGTCACAGAGATGGGACAGCTGAGACACAAAGGCCATGCATCCTGCATGCATCCTGACCACCGGGACAGCGCTGGGCTATGGACTGCATGCATCCCACGGGCATGGAGGAGTTGGGGACTGCAGGTGGCTGACAGCTAAGAAAGCTCACAAGGGCAGTGAGATGCTCTCCTCAACCCATACTGCATGGCCCCTGTGTTCTGGTTGTGGGGCCTTCTCAGCTCTCTATTGCCTTCACTCTCACCTCCCAAAGCGGGGCCAGCCAGAGTCAAACACCTCCCAAGCTCTGCACATTCAGATCCACAGGTGCTGCCGCCACAGGGCACCCAGGCCTCACCTCCCACCTTTTTGCCCCTCCATCTCTGCCAGGATACCTGCTCCCAGGCCCAGCATCCCCTGATGCAGCTCTGACACTTGCCCCAACAGTGACACTTCTTTTGGAAGAAGCTGGCTATTCTAACTGTTCCTCCACTTCTGTTTCCATAAAGCTCCTCCTCAGGAAGCCAGATGACACTGGAAGGGAGAAGCCTCAGGCCTCCAGCCCCCAGGCGCACGGCACCCCAACTGCAGCTTCACGTTGCACTTCCCATGCCCGCTGTGGGAGGACACCTCTATGACCAATGAGCACACAGAGGACTGGGTGAGGTGGCAGCTTGTGCAAGGTCACCAGGCTAGCTAGTGGTCAAGCCAGGACTCAACCCAGGGTCTCTGACACACACTAGGCTAGCACTTTCTCCCGCCAGAACTATGCTCTGCTTTTTGGTCCGGGCTTGTGACTGCTGCTTAGTGAGCAATACAGTGACTCCTGGTGTTCACTTAAAATGAGAGCAGGGCCAGGTTCACGCCTGTAATCCCAGCACTTCAGAAGGCTGAGGTGGGCCGATCATTTGAGACCAGTCTGGCCAACATGGTGAAACGCTGTCTCTACAAAAAATACAAAAATTAGCCTGGCAAGGTGGCGCACGCCTATAGTCCCAGTTACTGGAGAGGCTGAGGCACGAGAATAACCTGAGCCTAGGAGGCAGAGGCTGCAGTGGGCCGAGATCACATCACTGCACTCCAGCCTGGGCAACAGAGCAAGACTCTGTCTCAAAAAAAAAAAAAAAAACCCGCAAATGACAGGAGACCAGCTTGGTGGTTTAGTCATCTCTTATCCCCACAGATGGCTGACCCAACTACAAGCACTTCCAGGCAGAGTGAAAAAAACCAAGGCCAAGCAAGACTGGTGTTCTGAAGTGAGAGTTCTGAGAGTCCATCATGTGAGCAGTGGGCCTGAGTGAGGAGAGACACTTCTGGACCATGGTGCTCAGAGTGCAGAGCCTCTGCAGCGCAACACCTCTGAGGACAGGAAGGTCACAGCCACTGAAGACATTCTCCTGCTCATGATTTTTAAAGCTGGGCCTCAGGTGGGCCCCAGTCTGCCTGCCTGTGTCGGTGCCGGTTCCACCCTCTGAGCACTTCTCAGGGCCCGGCACTGCACTGTGCTGTGCTTTTTGGACGTGCACTAAACGTGGAGCCTTCCAATGGCTCTCAGGTGGGCCCCGGGAGCCCTTCAGAGGTGTTCAACACGATCGGGTGACTGAATGAATAAGATGGCTGGTCCGAATCCAGACAGCGAGTGGTGGCACACCAGGACCTGACCCAGACCACCGACTGCTCCCGCTTACTGCCACGGCCCACAACAGTTTCACCTTATGATACCCTCAGGCGGTGTCTTCTCACACCTCCCCCAGGAATTCTGTGGGTGAGCTGTAGTCCATCCCATTCGGCCCCGCAGGGGACCCTCCAGGGTACAGGGCTCCCCACCCCTGCCCGCCGCACCTCACGCCTGCGCAGGACGCTGGAGGCAGATACTCCCAGCACCCAACATCTGCGCATGCTCTGAAGGTTGAAGGAGCACTTATAGGGACAGCGGCCTAACCCTTTCCCCCGGAGTCGTCTGTCCCTTCTGATGAGCCTTTTGCTTTTATAGAGGGATGCTCCCTGCCGTCTGGCTGGTGAGGGCCACAGAGAAATTCCATGTCTTACCTCACACCAACCGAATCAGAACCTCGAGGGGTGTGATTCAGGAATTCATGATTTTTAAAACTTTCCTGGCTGGGCGTGGTGGCTCACGCCTGTAATCCCAGCACTTTGGGAAGCCAAGGCGGGCAGATCACCTGAGGTTAGGAGTTCCAGACCAGCCTGGCCAACATGGTAAAACCCCATCTCTACTAAAAATAGAAAAGTTAGCCGGGGGTGGTGGCAGGCACCTGCAATCCCAGCTACTTGGGAGCCTGAGGCAGGAGAATTGCTTGAACTCAGGAGGTGGAGGTTGCAGTGAGTCAAGATGGTGCCATTACACTCCAGCCTGGGGGACAATGGCGAGACTTCGTCGCAAAAAAAAAAAAAATAAAATAAAAAAAAAAACTTTCTCTAGGCCGGGCGCGGGGGCTCAAGCCTGTAATTCCAGCACTTTGGGAGGCCGAGACGGGCGGATCACGAGGTCACAAGATCGAGACCATCCTGGCTAACATGGTGAAACCCCGTCTCTACTAAAAACTACAAAAAACTAGCCGGGCGAGGTGGCGGGCGCCTGTAGTCCCAGCTACTCAGGAGGCTGAGGCAGGAGAATGGCATGAACCCGGGAGGCGGAGCTTGCAGTGAGCTGAGATCTGGCCACTGCACTCCAGCTTGGGCGACAGAGCGAGACTCCGTCTCAAAAAAAAAAAAAAAAAAAAAAAAAAAAAAAACTTTCTCTAATAATTCTGACACAGCTCGGGGACAGATGGGGATTGGCAACCACCTAAGAACTGCAACCCCCTCACATGACAGACAATGAAATGGAAACCAGAGAGGGGGATGATTTGTTAAAAGTAACACAGTGGTAGGAACTGGGCCCTGTCTAGAAGCCAGGCTTCCTGATTCTGGCTCCACCACACCAATATGCCTCATCCCTATCTGGCCAAGGCCCTTCCCCAGCACCTGGAACCAGTTACCTCTGCAAGCCAATAAGCTTCCACTTCTGAAAATCCATAATGTGCAAAGGGGAGGAGGCCCAATGTTTCACGGGCTTAGCGTAGCAGCCATAGCTGGGGACAAAGATAGCCAGTGCAGTCACAAGCTTCCTGACTATGGCCTCATCTTCCCCCAGGACCACGAGTGTCCTCCCGCTGAGCAGGGAGTAGATGGCTGGGTGGGCAAAGGGGTACTGGCGGATGAATTTTAAGGCGTTCTGGCCAGCCCTCTTTTTATGCCTATCGGAAGACAGGCCAGCAGGATAAGCAGAAGGGATCCTGTCCGAGCTGGTGGAAGCTACACTGCTCACATAGCTGGTGGTGTCTGAGTAGTTATCCAGGCTGGTCTTACTGATGTCCCGGCTAGCCAGCACGTGGCTTGGGTCCAGCTCATAAGCGGGAAACCCTTCACAACTGTCGTCTCGGGAAGAAGGGCTGGCATTTTCCATTGAAAAGTCTACACGGAACCCCTGGTCCTTCTGCCTGTGGCGCTGTGGGGGGCTGCTCACCACTCCATCCTCGTCAGAGTGTGTGTGGGCTGGACTGGAGGGCAGCACCAGCTGACCGTCGCTCTCCTTCCCAATACAGCAGGAGTCTATTTGTGATGGGGTGTTTTCCATGCTGCCCTCCTCCGTCTCACCCAGCTCCGGAGGACTAATGCTTGCCTGGAAGTGGATGGCTCCCTCATTGCCATCTGGATATGATTCTTCTTCATTAATGGCACTTGGGTAGCTGGCCTTAAAGTCATCAGGGATGAGGGCCTCAGAGGGGCAGGTACTGAGGACTTCAATACTGTCCTCGCTGATGGTCCTGTGGCTGACTGCTTTGCTCCGGACTACCTGGGGGCTCAATGGTACCGTGAGGCTGGCCTGGCTGTCAGACTTAGAAAGCACAGACGTGGATTTCTCCGTGCCCAAAACTTCAATGCTTTCACCACTGCTGATACTCCCTTTCATATCCATATCCAGGTAGTCCAAGTTTTCCTGGGGGTCAAAACTGCTCAACTCCGTCACCTCCACTTCCTTGTACTCCTCATCTCCCAGTTCCTGCTCCATCTTGATCAGCACAGACTCCACACTGGACTTGTAAGAACCAACACTAATTAATACTTTAGGAATTGGGCATTCTTCTAGAGACCTGGAAGGCGGCCTGTCTTGACTGGGCTTAGAGGGTATGCGTTCTTGCTTCTCCACCATCCTGTCATCGACCTCCACAAAGTCTTCAAAGAGAAAGTTTGTTATGTGCTGTTGTTTTAGAAGTGCTCTATCAATCTGACTGGTCAGGAGGTAACACAGGTCTCCTCTGAACATGTGTTCAATGTGGCTGAGCTGAGTCAGGGTCTGGGTGAAATATTCAGTGTCACAGAGCTCCTCTAAGGTCTTCAACTTCTTGTCAAAACACTTGGTGGACTTTGCTTTGATAAGTTTTGGGGTGTAGGCTGGTCTGCAGGTGTAAAGGTCTGTGTCGGCAGACTCATCAGGGTTAGAGGTAGTGGATGCCTGGCTGGCCTGATCCTGGATGTGCTCCATCTCACCAGGACACAAATCACACCCCTTCAACTTCCGATGAGGGTATGAGCGGATCTGCTTCAGCAGGTCTTGATGTTCAATGATGGACTTCTCCACACTGGCCAGTTCATTGGCTTTCTCAATTGCCTGAGATGAGTAAAAGCCTTTGTCGTTGGCTTTCTTCTGGATCTCCGTTTCCGTGTGCAGCACTGTCCTGGTGTAATCCAAGTCTTTCAGCTTTTTTTCAAGTTCCCCAGCAAATGCTTTCCTGTTGCCAGTTTTCAAGCACTCAGAAGCTCTGGAAAATTCGGCTGAAAGCTCCTGGAACTGCTGCATGATTTTATGCTGGTCTGCAGAGATATAAGCCATGCAAAACGGCCTCACGAAGCCACGGGCCTCCAGGTCGTATAGGGTAAGGTGGTGCACGTATGCAAAGGCTCCCTCCTTGGAATCTCCCAGCACCACCTTGGAGTCCTCCACGAAGTTCAGCTTGGGGTAGGCAGATCCAGGAGGATGGCCCACGAAGGAAGCCTGGTAATCCACCGACATGATACGCAGGGAGAAGTAATTGAGATCAAAAGTGCCAAAAACTTTGGTGTCATTGGGGATGGTCAGTAACGGTTGGGGTCCCACCTGCTCAGAGAACTCGGAAATAAGAATGAAGTCCCTCGAAAACTTGGCCCCAGACAGTTTTGACCAGGGGTTAGCACCCTGGTTGGCGAAGGGGAAGAGCGGCACCGAGTACTCCTCAGGGAGGGCCGGCTCATTGTAAGGCTCTTCCTCATATTCTTCCTCTTTAGTGAAGGCCACTACGTCAGGGGCGCTGATCATATTTCCAGATGTATGAAGAAAACATTGAGAGGAAGTGGGAAAGAATGCGGGGTTAATCGACGCGCAGAAGGCAGGCCTCCGGAGAAGGAAGCGAAGCCCTTACCGCCTTCTTTGCGACTCCCCGAACCCGGGGTCCTAGGCAGCTTCTCACACACCCGAGGACTCGAACTCTAGCCGCCCCCTCGGAGTTGTAGCTCCTCCGGAGCTCTCGGAGGCCTCATGAACGCCAAGGCCGCAGGCCCAAATGCCCTTCTCTTCTTCCTCCGGCGAGCGCGGCCAGCACAAGAAACCTGCAATGAGGTCACCTGCACTCCCTGAAACTCACCGCGACAAGCAACAGCCCTCGCTGTGAACAAGGCTTAACGCGAGGCTACGGGACGCCGCAGGGGTCAGCCAAGCGCTGCCGGCCCTCACTGCCCGAGGGCAGAAACCGTCGCGGCTCCTAGGACGCCACAACCCGGATTCAGCTACCGCGGCGCCGCCATCTTGGTGTCACATGATTCCTGGTGTCGGCGCCGCGTGACCCGGAAGCGTCCTCGTAGACTTCCGAGCAGGAGGAAAAAAAGTCATGAGAAAGAGAAGGCCTTGGATGGGAGTGTCCGGCGGCTTCCCCCAAGAAGGAGTGTGATTAACCAACCACTGCTGGGAAGGAGGGGAAAGTGGGGCGGAGTGAGTCGGGGGGGCGGTGGTAGGGGGAAACGTGCTTGGACGAGGGGCGCGGGCCAGTCTGGGAGTTGTAGTTCCAGGTCGCTGTGGGGCGCGCGCCTGGCGGAAGTGGCTGGAGAAGGCGGGCGGAAGCTGCACGCCAAGGTACTGGGTTCGGTGCTGAGGCGGCGGCTGCGACACGGAAAAGACTGAGTGACTGAAGCTCCAAAGGCCAGCAGGCTGGTGGGGACGTGACCGAAGCGAGGCTCTAGTTCCTTTTCGGTGGGCGCCAGTTGAGCATCGCCTCTGGCTTCCCCAGGATGCGCCGGCAGCCGGGGAGCGGCTGCAGGCGCGGGGCCTAAGGATGATCTTTCCTGTCCTACGCTCCGCGCTCCGGTGGCTGCGACAGCCCGGAGACCGTGCCTTTTCCCGCCCCGCCATGGAGGTGGCCCTCCGAGGCGTGCGGAAGGTCCTCTGTGTGGCCGAAAAAAACGACGCGGCCAAGGGGATCGCCGACCTGCTGTCCAACGGGCGCATGAGGCGGGTAAGAAAGCGCGTTCCGATCAGCTGCGTGCCTTAAGGGAGGCCCGCCGAGCCGGACAGCGTGGTGGGCGCCGCCAATCGAGATGAAGGCGATTATCTCCCATTTCTCAGGCCTCACCGCCCCTCGTCTGGATTATTGCGGTGGCCTCCTGTCTGCTATCCGACTGGAGTGCATTTTAAAACGTAGTTGAGATATTTCACTCATTTGCTTGGAAACCTTTTGTTTTCCTTGTCCTGAGCAGGTTCCCAAACTTGTCTGATTCTCGGAACCGCCTCGGGCACTGGCTGCCCTTTGGGTCTTGTGTGAGATTGGGGAAGTCTGTATTTTACTGTTCTTCCCTCGAGATTCAGAAATTCATTTGGGGACTACTGACCAGATTCCCTTAACTTGGCGTTCAAGCCCTGCCCGATCGCTCCCCAGCCAACCTAGCCCTCCCCATCCTGTGCCACATCCACTGCGTTCTACAGCCCTTGTGACTTTCCAGCCTCAAAGTACACCGTGACAGGAACACGGTAAGGTTTGGGGATTAGAGATGATGAACTGATTCTGAGAGAGGTAAGTGGTAAGAATGTGTTCTACACACACACGGGAGGCACAAACCAAAGGAGGATAAGAAAAAGTTTCATAAAGGAGGTGCCACGGGAGACGTAGAAAACTGTCCAGGAAAATATCTCAGATAACAAAAGTAGATCCTGAAATGGTTTTCTGGAGAACTTTTCTAAGAGCGTGGGTGGAAGTTCCTTGCTCGTTTTTCTTTAGTGCCCGGGGTCCTAAGACGCGTTTCCAGTTAAAGGATAGTGGGAGTGGAGCCAGGGTTGTGTGAATGTTGGCTGACAGCTTTACCTGTTTCCAGTGCTAGAAGTCCTGGTGACCAGCCCCAAGGTTTGTCTACTTCTAGGGCTCTGGGCCTCTTGAAAAATGGTCCTCCTACACCTAACTACTTATCCTTCAAGGCTCTGCTGAATTCATTTTTTCTCTCTCTCTCTTTCTTTTTTCTAAGCAATTCAGAGGTCTTGTATTTATCTGTTTTTAACCTAACATGCCATGAATCCATAGGGAATAGGTTCCAGCAGCCCAGGCTCCTTTCCATTGGTTCTCACAAGGTATACTTCCCTCAATGGAACGGGCTGGCACTTCAGTTGAACCCTTTCTCTTTGACTTGCTTCTTCTTTGATCATTTTCTTTCACACATTTCAGGAAGGAACTTGGCTCTTAGAGTGGTTAATATGCTCAACAGAAACATTAATTCTTTTGGCAAGAATCTAGCCCTTGTTCGCAGAAGTGCCAACAGCATCCTAGGTAACATAGACTTTTCCAGTTCTGCCATGTAACATTTGTGGGTCATTGGTTTTTGAACAATATCCATTCTTATTCAGTCCTCAAGATCACCTTCATTGTAGATTCTGGTGTCTGTGGCCAGAGGAACTCCGTGTTTTTGTTTTGTTTGTTTGTTTGTTTGTTTTGAGATGGAGTTTTGCCCTTGTTGCCCAGCGTGGAGTGCAGTGGTGTGATCTCAGCTCACTGCAACCTCTGCCTCCCGGGTTCAAGCGATTCTCCTGCCTCAGCCTCCCTAGTAACTGAGATTACAGGCGCCCGCCACCATGCCCAGCTAATTTTTTGTATTTTTAGTAGAGGTGGGGTTTCACTGTGTTGGCCAGGCTGTTCTCAAACCCCTGACCTCAGGCCATCCACCTGCTTAGCCTCCCAGAGTGCTGGGGTTACAGGTGTGAGCCACTGCGCCCAGCCCAAACTCCGTGTTTTCTATAAGGCCAGGAGAGCATATATCAGATGCCTCGTCCCCTGTTCATCATTTTGGCAAATTACTCCAAGATGGCAATTCCAGCCAAAAGGAAATACTTTTCTTGGAAGGAGAAATTTTATTATTTTTATGTACAGAAAGCGCAACAGTGTGTACTTAACCCAGTTTAGTGGCAAATTCTTTAGCCTTTGCCTTTTCTCGGTTGGTAATGCAAGCTACAGATTTTGGACCCAGGGCATTGCCTCCCTTGTGACAGCAGATCTCATATGTCATTGTAATTTGTTCTGCCAGCTTCCACCAGCTTAGCCAGAGCTCCTTTGTCTTCCAGAAAGTTAACCTGTGTGAAGGTGACAGTGGTACAGGTCTTCCTGTGGAACTTGACACCCCAGTCTTGACAGTGCGGTAGAGAATCCCCATCTTAGGACACAGCGCAGGCAGGAAGACAGCCAGCTCAATGGGATCCACCACCAGCTGACCCTTCATGTTCTCTACCAAGTTGTTGGCGGTGTCAACCCCTGCTTGAAGTGTAGGTGGTCTCTTAGTAGGGACATCCCCTTTGCTGGCAGCTTTCTTCTCAGCCTGGGCCAACAGTTTCAATCTCTTCCCGTGCTGTGTCTCTTGTCTGTACTGTGGGCAAGCTTAAGCAATTGAGTAGCTTAAGTTTGGTAGTCTGAGGCCTGGGTGAACTGGTCAATCCCAGGTGGCACATCAGCCGCTTATAGAGGACAGCGGCTCTGCCGCTGCAGCCAGTTATAGCAGGACTATTTGACAAAGTGGGTGAGGCCCTTCAGCTAGATGTCCAATGCCAAAATTCTTAGGGCTTTTTCTCAAATGAGATTTACCACCTTATTGGCCTACTGCTGCTCCATGACAGCGGGGGCCAGGGCCACTTTCTTCTCTTTGGCCTCCTTTCCTTTTGGCATCTTGGGCAGCTAGAGGAGAGAGGCTGCTGAAATGTCTCATCTTCAAGGAATCCTTCCCTCACCACCTCTTCCCCCACACTAGGTCAGAGACCCTTACTGACATGCTGTCATAGCACTCTATTCTACTTGAAAGGCATCTACTAGTTACAGTTAAATAATGGGATGTGCAGTCATTTATTTGATTTTTGTCACTGCCTCTCCTTGGACTCTACGCTCCAAAGGGCAGTGATTATATTTTAATTGCTATGTCCTAACGCCTGTTATGGTGTCTGGAATGCAGGAAACTTTCAATAAATATTAATACTTGGGCTGGGCGCAACAGCTCACGCCTGTAATGCCAGCAGTTTGGGAGGCTCAAGCAGGTGGATCACCTGAGGTCATGAGTTCAAGATCAACCTGGCCAACATGGCGAAACCCCTCTCTACTAGAAATACAAAAATTAGCCATGTG
>NW_012101510.1:2596491-2599782 GCF_000951045.1 Mandrillus leucophaeus | reverse complement strand
AGATCGCGCCACTGCACTCCAGCCTGGGTGACAGAGTGAGACTCCTTCTAAAAAAAAAAAAAAGAAGAAGAAAAGTTAATACTTGTTGAAAGCATGTTTGAGCTGAGTGTGAAAGTTTTACCAGGCAGTAGAAACTGAAGAACATCCTAGTGGCTTGAAATAGCTTGGCATATTCAGAAACAGTGAGAAGTTAGGGATGTTGTATGGTGCAAGGAGACACCAGTGAGTTAAGCAAGAGCAGCAGTTGAGTGCATATGATAAGGGTCTTAGAGAACCATGTAGGTTGAGTGGCAAAATACACAGAAAATTGACCATTTTAATCATTTTGAAGTATACAGTTCAGTGGAGTTTTGTACACTAAATGTGCCACCATCATCATTGTCTAGTTTCAGAAGGTTTTTTATCACCCCAAGAGGAAACCTCATATCCATTAAGCTGTCACTCCCCTTACCCTCTCCTCAGCCCTTCACAACCACAAATCTGCTTTCTCTCCCCATGGATTTGCCTGTTCTGGGCATTTCCTATAAGTGGACCCATATCTTACATGCTCTTTTGTGTCAGGTTTCTTTCACTTAACATAATCTTCTTGAAGTCCATCCATGTTGTACCATGTATTAATATTAGTTCTTCATTCCCTTTTTTTTTTGGTTTTTGAGGTGGAGTTTCTCTCACTGTTGCCCAGGCTGGAGTGCAGTGGTGCGATCTCAGCTCATTGTAACCTCCACCTCCCAGGTTCAAGTGATTCTCCTGCCTCAGCCTCCCCGGTAGCTGGGATTACAGGCACCTGCCACCACGCCCGGCTAATTTTTTGTATTTTTAGTAGAGACAGGGTTTCACTATGTTGGCCAGGCTGGTCTCGAACTCCTGATCTTGTAATCCACCCACCTTGGCCTCCCAAAGTGCTGGAATTACAGGCGTGAGCCATTGCGCCTGGCCTCTTCATTCCTTTTTATGGCTGAATAGTATTCTATCATATGGATAGATCACATTTCATTTTACCATTCATCAGTTGATGGACATTTGGGTTGTTTTCATCTTTTGACTATTGTGAATAGAACTTCTATAGACATTCATGTACAGGGTTTTTTTTTAATGTGTTTTTTTGTTTGTGTTTTGTTTTGTTTTTGAGACAGAGTTTCGCTCTGTCACCCAGGCTAGAGTGCAGTGGCCCCATCTCCACTCACTGCAACGTCCACCTCCTGGGCTTAAGTGATTGTTCTGCCTCAGCCTCCCAAGAAACTGGGATTACAGGCGCACACTACCACACCCGGCCAATCGTCGTATTTTTAGTAGAAACGGGGTTTCACGATGTTGGCCAGGCTGGTCTCGAACTCCTGACCTCAAGTGATCCACCTGCCTCAGCCTCCCAAAGTGTATTTGAATGTGTTTTTAATTCTTTTGGGTAAATTTCTAAGAGTGGAATTGCTGTGACATGTGATAACTCTATGTTTAACTTTTTGAGGAAACACCAAAATTTTCCAGAGTGGCCAAAGCATTTTACATTTCCACTGGCAATGTCCAATTTCTCCCCATCCTCAACAACACTTGTTGTTTTACTTGTTTGTTTTTAAATTCTATTTCGTTATCATCCTAATGGGTGTGGAGTGGTATCTCATCATGGTTTTGATTTGTGTTTTCCTAATGATTAATAATATTGAGCATCTTTTCATATGCTTGTTGGCCATTTCTTATCTTCTTTGGAGCAATGTTTGTTGTATTTTTGGTGTCATAACCAAGGAATCATTGCCAAATTCAGAATCAGGAAGAATTATACAGAGGAATCTGTTATTTTGAACATAATTTATATTTTTTACGTATTTTTGTTTTATAGAGAGAAGGACTTTCAAAATTCAACAAGATCTATGAATTTGATTATCACCTGTATGGCCAGGTAGGTGCTAAAATATTTTCATCATAAGCAAGAGAAAGTAGTCAGCCTAGTCATATGTAGAATATGTCACTGTCTTAAGAATAACAGCTGTTAACAACCTAAACGTTCCTGGTTACAGGTGATCACTTTATAATTTATGAGGAAGTCTCTTTAATAAAATATGGTCCCATCTCAGCTCTTCATTACAAAAAAGAAAAAAAAAGCTAATATACAATAGTTTGAGGAAAATTGAACTAATGCAAGAGGCGTCGTGGTACTAGAATTGGAATGGTGATTGTATTCCTATGGCTTTTGACTTTGAAGACCTTGTATTTATGTTTATTTTTTCCCAATCAGGTTTTTTAAAATGTCTTTAATAGAAGCTCCTCCCTCTCATTTGAATGACTTGGCAAAATAATAACTGTAAAAAGACTAACTGAATTTTGAATTTTGTCATCATTCAGAATGTTACCATGGTAATGACTTCGGTTTCTGGACATTTACTGGCTCATGATTTCCGGATGCAGTTTCGAAAATGGTCAGTACAATTCTCAAAAGAAGAACTTTCAGATTATAGTAAGTTGTGAAATTTCAGAGCACTTTTGAGGCATGTTGATCTTACTGGGTAATTTTTTTTTTTTTTTTTTTTGAGACAAAGTCTCAGAGTGAGACTCTGTCTTCCAAGCTGGGGCACAGTGGCATGATCTTGGCTCATGGCAACCTCTGCCTCCCAGGTTCGAGTGATTCTCCTGCCTCACCCTCCCGAGTAGCTGGGACTACAGGCACGCACCACCACACCTGGCTAAATTTTGTATTTTTGGTAGAGACAGAGTTTCACCATGTTGACCAGGCTGGTCTCAAACAAGGCGGGGTTTGCCTTCTTTTGCCTCCCAAAGTGCTAGGATTACAGGCGTAAGCCACTGTGTCTCGGTAATTTATTTATTTATTTGTTTATTTATTTATTTTAGTTATTTTTTTAGACGGAATCTTGTTCTGTCACCCAGGCTGGAATGCAGTGGTGCAATCTCGACTCATTGCAACCTCTGCCTCCTGGGTTCAAGCAATTCTCCTGCCTCAGCCTCCCGAGTAGCTGGGACTACAGGCGCCCGCCACCATGCCAGCTAATTTTTTGTATTTTTGTTAGAGACGGGGTTTCACCCTGTTAGCCAGGCTGGTCTTGATCTCCTGACCTCGTGATCTACCTGCCTTGGCCTCCCAGCATGCTGGGATTGCAGGTATGAGCCACCGCACCCAGCAGTAATTTATAATACTAAGATGACCTAGGATTATCTGATCCATTGTGAATTTTTATTAAATCTTTAAACAGTCACTTTTGGTGTTCCCTCAAAATTGCCAGGCCTTTTTCATGCAGCCATTGGATTGCATTTACCTATAAAAGGGCTCCAGAATGCCATCTTATC
>NW_012101510.1:2593398-2596441 GCF_000951045.1 Mandrillus leucophaeus | reverse complement strand
ATAACTCTATGTTTAACTTTTTGAGGAAACACCAAAATTTTCCAGAGTGGCCAAAGCATTTTACATTTCCACTGGCAATGTCCAATTTCTCCCCATCCTCAACAACACTTGTTGTTTTACTTGTTTGTTTTTAAATTCTATTTCGTTATCATCCTAATGGGTGTGGAGTGGTATCTCATCATGGTTTTGATTTGTGTTTTCCTAATGATTAATAATATTGAGCATCTTTTCATATGCTTGTTGGCCATTTCTTATCTTCTTTGGAGCAATGTTTGTTGTATTTTTGGTGTCATAACCAAGGAATCATTGCCAAATTCAGAATCAGGAAGAATTATACAGAGGAATCTGTTATTTTGAACATAATTTATATTTTTTACGTATTTTTGTTTTATAGAGAGAAGGACTTTCAAAATTCAACAAGATCTATGAATTTGATTATCACCTGTATGGCCAGGTAGGTGCTAAAATATTTTCATCATAAGCAAGAGAAAGTAGTCAGCCTAGTCATATGTAGAATATGTCACTGTCTTAAGAATAACAGCTGTTAACAACCTAAACGTTCCTGGTTACAGGTGATCACTTTATAATTTATGAGGAAGTCTCTTTAATAAAATATGGTCCCATCTCAGCTCTTCATTACAAAAAAGAAAAAAAAAGCTAATATACAATAGTTTGAGGAAAATTGAACTAATGCAAGAGGCGTCGTGGTACTAGAATTGGAATGGTGATTGTATTCCTATGGCTTTTGACTTTGAAGACCTTGTATTTATGTTTATTTTTTCCCAATCAGGTTTTTTAAAATGTCTTTAATAGAAGCTCCTCCCTCTCATTTGAATGACTTGGCAAAATAATAACTGTAAAAAGACTAACTGAATTTTGAATTTTGTCATCATTCAGAATGTTACCATGGTAATGACTTCGGTTTCTGGACATTTACTGGCTCATGATTTCCGGATGCAGTTTCGAAAATGGTCAGTACAATTCTCAAAAGAAGAACTTTCAGATTATAGTAAGTTGTGAAATTTCAGAGCACTTTTGAGGCATGTTGATCTTACTGGGTAATTTTTTTTTTTTTTTTTTTTGAGACAAAGTCTCAGAGTGAGACTCTGTCTTCCAAGCTGGGGCACAGTGGCATGATCTTGGCTCATGGCAACCTCTGCCTCCCAGGTTCGAGTGATTCTCCTGCCTCACCCTCCCGAGTAGCTGGGACTACAGGCACGCACCACCACACCTGGCTAAATTTTGTATTTTTGGTAGAGACAGAGTTTCACCATGTTGACCAGGCTGGTCTCAAACAAGGCGGGGTTTGCCTTCTTTTGCCTCCCAAAGTGCTAGGATTACAGGCGTAAGCCACTGTGTCTCGGTAATTTATTTATTTATTTGTTTATTTATTTATTTTAGTTATTTTTTTAGACGGAATCTTGTTCTGTCACCCAGGCTGGAATGCAGTGGTGCAATCTCGACTCATTGCAACCTCTGCCTCCTGGGTTCAAGCAATTCTCCTGCCTCAGCCTCCCGAGTAGCTGGGACTACAGGCGCCCGCCACCATGCCAGCTAATTTTTTGTATTTTTGTTAGAGACGGGGTTTCACCCTGTTAGCCAGGCTGGTCTTGATCTCCTGACCTCGTGATCTACCTGCCTTGGCCTCCCAGCATGCTGGGATTGCAGGTATGAGCCACCGCACCCAGCAGTAATTTATAATACTAAGATGACCTAGGATTATCTGATCCATTGTGAATTTTTATTAAATCTTTAAACAGTCACTTTTGGTGTTCCCTCAAAATTGCCAGGCCTTTTTCATGCAGCCATTGGATTGCATTTACCTATAAAAGGGCTCCAGAATGCCATCTTATCTGTCCTGTTCACACTTGTGGAGAAGTGGACAGTGTGTCATGCAGAGGATCATAGCCTTGCTTTCAGTTCACCGGGACCTTTTCTTTTGGGGATACACCATGAACCCATTGGAACAGTTTGCTGTCATTAGATTGGAGGGCTCTCTGTCATGTACTGAGTTGGAACTCTGTTTTCATGTCTTTTCTAGGCAGAGCTGCAACCCTCTTGTCCTCTTTGAAGCAGAAATTGAAAAATACTGCCCAGAGAATTTTGTAGACATCAAGGTAGGGTCTTTTGGAAGACATATGGCACTGAACAACCAAAGAGTCAAACAGAGTGATATCTTTATTTTTAATGCATTGGCATTTGGAGATAAGGTTTTCCACCAAACTCACTACCATGATTTAAAAAGCTGGTTCCTGCTCATTGTATAAATGTGGCCAAGTGGCCAAGAAACTGAAGTAAACATTTTTTTATGAATACTAGTTGTTTAAATCCTAGGAATAAGAGCTGGACATGGTGGTTTATGCCTGTAATCCCAGCAATTTGTGGGGCCAAGGCAGGATCACATGAACCCCAGGAATTTGAGACCAGCCTGGGCAACATAGTGAGACTCTATCTCTCCAAGTAAAAAAGAAAATTGACCAGGCATGGTGATGTACGCCTATAGACCCAGCTAATAGTAAGGCGGAGGAAGGAGGATTACTTGAGCCCAGGAGGCAAGAGGTTGAGGCTGCAATGAGCTGTAATCACACCACCACACTCCAGTCTGGTGAGAAAGTGAGACCCTATCTCAAAAAATAATCCTAAGTATTGTAAACTATTAGTGCTAGCCCCCATCTCACCCCTTGTTAAATGGAAGAGGCTACAAAGTATAAATGCCTGTTTGACAGTAAATTGCCAGTTGTCAAGCAGTCAGGGCATGCGTAGTTCTTTTATTTATTTATTTATTTATTTTGAGATGAAGTCTCGCTCTTGTCCCCCAGGCTGGAGTGTGATGGCACAATCTCAGCTCACTGCAACCTCCGCCTCCAGGTTCAAGTGATTCTTTTGCCCCAGCCTCTGGAGTAGCTGAGATTGCAGGCGCCTGCCACCACACCCAGCTAATTTTTGTATTTTTAGTAGAGATGGGGTTTCACGATGTTGACCAGACTGGTCTCGAACTCCTGACCTCGGGTGATCCACCCGCCTCAGCCTCCTAAAGTGCTGG
>NW_012101510.1:2587871-2588908 GCF_000951045.1 Mandrillus leucophaeus | reverse complement strand
CTCGACTATTAATAAATAATTGTTGCAGTGGATTTAAAGGCTCTCGCCGTGTTAATGGTTTTGGGTAACTTAGAGGAAGTGATGAACGGGCCGGCCATTCTCTAGCTCAGAGGGTGGGGTTGCTATTTTCGTTTAGTGGTTTTGTGTTCAGCGCTGTAATGACTCCTGGAAATTTAAGTGCATTAACTTTAAAGGACAGTGTGTGTATGTCCTATATTCTTTCCTGAAGGGACATGAAATTCCCCCACAAAACCCTTTAATTGATAGTATTTTTCTTTTCCCAAAAGGCCTGAGAGAGCAAGTAAGATTAAAGTCTCAAAAGGCAGCCAGGCACGGTGGCTCATGCCTGTAATCCCAGCACTTTGGAAGACTGAGGCAGGTGGATCTCCTGAGGTCAGGTGTTCGAGACCAGCCTAGTCAACGTGGTGAAACCCTGTCCCTACTAAAATTACAAAAATTAGCCAGGTGTGGTGGCATGTGCCTGTAGTCCCAGCTACTCAAGAGGCTGAGGCAGGAGAATTGCTTGAACCCAGGAGGCAGAGGTTGCAGTGAGCCGAGATTGTACCACCGCACTCCAGCCTGGGTGACAGAGTGAGACTGTCTCAAAAAAAAAAAAAAACAATGCTCACCAAGAGCATTTTAGTATTTTAGTTACGGAAGGGGCATGGGTATTTCTCGCAAGGTGGAGACGAGAGACTGAGAAAAGAAATAACACACACAGAGACAAAGTATAGAGGAAGAAAAGTGGGCCCAGGGGACTGGTGCTCAGTAAGTGAGGACCTACACTGGCGCTGGTCTCTGAGTTCCCTCAGTGTTTATTGATCACTATCTTTACTATCTCGGCGAGGGGAATGCGGTTTGATTGTAGGGTGATGGTGGGGAGAGGGTCAGCAGGAAAACATGTGAACAAAAGACTCTGTGTCATAAATAAGTTTAAGGAAGGGTGCTGTGCCTGGATGTGTACATAGGCTAGATTTATGTTTAACTTTACATAAACATCTCAGCGAAGTAAAGAGTAACAGAGCAGTATTGCCACC